>NC_092152.1:88917318-88922318 GCF_045791955.1 Oncorhynchus clarkii lewisi
GATAAAGAAAGAGCCTGTATAGCCGGTTCCTCTCTGTTCGGGGGGAGGCTTGGCCACTCCTGTGTTACAGTTAAAGATCAACTAAATGAAGGAGCAGCTTTAAATGTTGTAGGTCATACAGGGGATGAAAACTCAGAGGATGGAAGATGGCAGTAGATTAGTATAATACAGTACAGTGTTAACCAACTCTGGGAACTCCTAATGTGAGCTGTTGGAGGAACTGGAGCACTGGAGAAAACAGTAGTACAGTATAGTATAGTATAGTACAGTATAGTATTACATAGTATAGTATAGTATAGTATAGTATTACATAGTACAGTATAGTATAGTATAGTAAAGTATAGTATTACATAGTACAGTATAGTATAGTATAGTATTACATAGTACAGTATAGTATAGTATAGTATAGTACAGTATAGTATTACATAGTACAGTATAGTATAGTATAGTACAGTATAGTATTGCATAGTACAGTATAGTAGCGTATAGTATAGTACAGTGCCGTATAGTATAGTACAGTACAGTACAGTATAGTATAATATAGTGTAGTATAGTACAGTATAGCATATCATAGTATGGTATTATATAGTACAGTATGGCAGAGTATAGTGTGGTCTAGTATAGCACAGTATAGTATAGTGCAGTATAGTATAGCACAGTATAGTATAGTACAGTACAGTGTAGTATATTATAGTATAGTATGGCACAGTACAGTATAGTATAGTATGGTGCAGTAGAGTACAGTATATCATATTATAGTATAGTATGGCACAGTACAGTATAGTATAGTATAGTATGGTACAGTAGAGTATATCATATTATAGTATAGTATAGTACGGTAGAATAGAATATAGTATACCATAGCACATCATAGTGTAGTGTAGTATAGCACAGTATAGTGTAGTATATTATAGTATAGTATGGCACAGTATAGTATAGTATAGTATGGTACAGTAGAATAGAATATAGTATACCATAGCACATCATAGTGTAGTGTAGTATAGTACAGTATAGTGTAGTATATTACAGTGCGGTATAGTATATTACAGTAAAACACAGTAAAGTAAAGTAAAGCATACCAAAGTATAGTAATGTATAGTATAGTACATTCAAGTATAGTAAAGTATTGTAAAGTATAGTAAGGTATAGCATAGTACAGTAAAGTATATTAAAGCATAATAAAGTATAGTAAGGTATAGCATAGTACAGTAAAGTATATTAAAGCATAATAAAGTATAGTAAGGTATAGCATAGTACAGTAAAGTATATTAAAGCATAATAAAGTATAGTAAGGTATAGCATAGTACAGTAAAGTATATTAAAGCATAATAAAGTATAGTAAGGTATAGCACAGTACAGTATAGTATAGTAAAGTATTGTAAAGTATAGTAAGGTATAGCATAGTACAGTAAAGTATATTAAAGCATAATAAAGTATAGTAAGGTATAGCATAGTACAGTAAAGTATATTAAAGCATAATAAAGTATAGTAAGGTATAGCACAGTACAGTATAGTATAGTAAAGCATAAAAAAGTATAGTAAGGTATAGCATAGTACAGTATAGTATATTAAAGCATAGTACAGTTTTGTAAAGTATAGTAAGCTATAGTATAGTATTGAACGGCATGGTAAGGTATAGTATAGTATTGTAAAGTTTAGTAAGGTATAGTATTGAAACGCATGGTAAGGTATAGTATAGTATAGGAACGTTTAGTAAGGTATAGTATTGAAAAGCATGGTAAGGTATAGTATAGTATAGGAACGTTTAGTAAGGTATAGTATTGAAAAGCATGGTAAGGTATAGTATAGTATTGAAAAGCATGGTAAGGTATAGTACAGTATTGTAAAGTACAGCATAGTATACCTCTATGGCATGAGTGTACTGTTCCAGCCTGTTGTCGATCTTGGAGATGGGGATGGGAGGCTGGGTCTTCTTGATGCTGTTACTGTTTTAAAACAAGACATATTCCATGAACATCATTTTTTCATAGTCCTCTGAGGTAGAGGTTAGGGTTGATAGTACTCTGAGGTAGGGTTAGGGTTGATAGTACTCTGAGGTAGGGTTAGGGTTGATAGTACTCTGAGGTAGGGTTAGGGTTGATAGTACTCTGAGGTAGGGTTAGGGTTAGGGTTGATAGTACTCTGAGGTAGAGGTTAGGGTTGATAGTACTCTGAGGTAGAGGTTAGGGTTGATAGTACTCTGAGGTAGAGGTTAGGGTTGATAGTACTCTGAGGTAGGGTTAGGGTTGATAGTACTCTGAGGTAGAGGTTAGGGTTGATAGTACTCTGAGGTAGGGTTAGGGTTGATAGTACTCTGAGGTAGAGGTTAGGGTTGATAGTACTCTGAGGTAGGGTTAGGGTTAGGGTTAGGGTTGATAGTACTCTGAGGTAGAGGTTAGGGTTGATAGTACTCTGAGGTAGAGGTTAGGGTTGATAGTACTCTGAGGTAGGGTTAGGGTTGATAGTACTCTGAGGTAGGGTTAGGGTTAGGGTTGATAGTACTCTGAGGTAGGGTTAGGGTTGATAGTACTCTGAGGTAGGGTTAGGGTTACGGTTGATAGTACTCTGAGGTAGGGTTAGGGTTGATAGTACTCTGAGGTAGAGGTTAGGGTTGATAGTACTCTGAGGTAGAGGTTAGGGTTGATAGTACTCTGAGGTAGGGTTAGGGTTGATAGTACTCTGAGGTAGGGTTAGGGTTAGGGTTGATAGTACTCTGAGGTAGGGTTAGGGTTGATAGTACTCTGAGGTAGGGTTAGGGTTAGGGTTGATAGTACTCTGAGGTAGGGTTAGGGTTGATAGTACTCTGAGGTAGGGTTAGGGTTGATAGTACTCTGAGGTAGAGTTAGGGTTAGGGTTGATAGTACTCTGAGGTAGGGTTAGGGTTGATAGTACTCTGAGGTAGGGTTAGGGTTGATAGTACTCTGAGGTAGGGTTAGGGTTGATAGTACTCTGAGGTAGGGTTAGGGTTGATAGTACTCTGAGGTAGGGTTAGGGTTAGGGTTGATAGTACTCTGAGGTAGGGTTAGGGTTGATAGTACTCTGAGGTAGGGTTAGGGTTAGGGTTGATAGTACTCTGGGGTAGGGTTAGGGTTGATAGTACTCTGAGGTAGGGTTAGGGTTGATAGTACTCTGAGGTAGGGTTAGGGTTAGGGTTGATAGTACTCTGAGGTAGGGTTAGGGTTGATAGTACTCTGAGGTAGGGTTAGGGTTGATAGTACTCTGAGGTAGGGTTAGGGTTGATAGTACTCTGAGGCAGGGTTAGGGTTGATAGTACTCTGAGGTAGGGTTAGGGTTGATAGTACTCTGAGGTAGGGTTAGGGTTGATAGTACTCTGAGGTAGGGTTAGGGTTGATAGTACTCTGAGGCAGGGTTAGGGTTGATAGTACTCTGAGGTAGGGTTAGGGTTGATAGTACTCTGAGGTAGGGTTAGGGTTGATAGTACTCTGAGGTAGGGTTAGGGTTGATAGTACTCTGAGGCAGGGTTAGGGTTGATAGTACTCTGAGGTAGGGTTAGGGTTGATAGTACTCTGAGGTAGGGTTAGGGTTGATAGTACTCTGAGGTAGGGTTAGGGTGGTATATTTCATTGCTAAGTAAAGGTATAGCTCATTCTTAAGACATCTAATGAATCCACACTCCTTTGATGGCTATTTTGGGTATAGCGAAGGATTCCTGTGTGTCATAGTCTAAATAAAGTGATAGTAGTTATACTCCCTATGCTCTTCTTTCAAGTCAACCTGAAACCGTTTCAACACCTGTCAGACCCCAGGCCTCCTGCACGCCACAAGCATTACTCTTGCTTCAGGCATGTGTGGTTTAACCCAACCAGCTCCATTTACATTTACTATAGCACAGGAGCTCACTGCCCAGCCAGAGGAGCAGGACGTCTCTAGTCTCACCAGGAGCTCACTGCCCAGCCAGAAAAGCAGGACGTCTCTAGTCTCACCAGTAGCTCACTGCCCAACCCAAGGAGCAGGATGTCTCTAGTCTCACCAGGAGCTCACTGCCCAGCCAGAGGAGCAGGACATCTGACCAGGAGCTCACTGCCCAGCCAGAAAAGCAGGACGTCTCTAGTCTCACCAGGAGCTCACTGCCCAGCCAGAAAAGCAGGACGTCTCTAGTCTCACCAGGAGCTCACTGCCCAGCCAGAAAAGCAGGACGTCTCTCGTCTCACCAGGAGCTCACTGCCCAGCCAGAGGAGCAGGACGTCTCTAGTCTCACCAGGAGCTCACTGCCCAGCCAGAGGAGCAGGACGTCTCTAGTCTCACCAGGAGCTCACTGCCCAGCCAGAGGAGCAGGACGCCTCTAGTCTCTTAGGATGTCTAACAGACTAGACCACATATCAACACAGACTATCCTCTAAACAGTGATCTCTTCCATCTGCTTTCATATAATATCTATAGACTATATCAGAGATCCTCTAAACAGTGATGTCTTCCACCTGCTCTAATATAATTCCTATAGACTATATCAGAGATCCTCTAAACAGTGATCTGCTTTAATATAATATCTATAGACTATATCAGAGATCCTCTAAACAGTGATCTGCTTTAATATAATATCTATAGACTATATCAGAGATCCTCTAAACAGTGATCTGCTTTAATATAATATCTATAGACTATATCAGAGATCCTCTAAACAATGATCTCTTCCATCTGCTTTAATATAATATCTATAGACTATATCAGAGATCCTCTAAACAGTGATCTCTTCCACCTGCTTTAATATAATATCTTCCTGTCCCTCTGATTTTGGCCAGATAAATGTGACACCGGAAAACTTTAAACTTTATTAGCAGTGACTTCCACCAACGCAGACAGATGCTTTGTGTCGAGGGTGTTTGGGTTACCATTAGTTACGATGATGTCATTGACTCTCTGATGATGAGTTCCATCATGTTCACATTTTATGAAAGGGGCTATTATCCTCACGCAATGTTTCCTCTTACAAGTGTGTGTGTGCGTGAGTGTGTGTGCCTGCGTGCATGTTTATGTATGTA
>NC_092152.1:88924818-88969818 GCF_045791955.1 Oncorhynchus clarkii lewisi
ACTGTCATGACCTGGTAAAGGTGTATAATACTGTCATGACCTGATAAAGGTGTATAATACTGTCATGACCTGTTAAAGATGTATAATACTGTCATGACCTGGTATAGGTACTGTCATGACCTGGTAAAGGTGTATAGTACTGCCATGACCTGGTAAAGGTGTATAGTACTGCCATGACCTAATAAAGGTACTGTCATTACCTGATAAAGGTACTGTCATGACCTGGTAAAGGTGTATAGTACTGCCATGACCTAATAAAGGTACTGTCATGACCTGATAAAGGTACTGTCATGACCTGGTAAAGGTGTATAATACTGTCATGACCTAATAAAGGTACTGTCATGACCTGGTAAAGGTGTATGGTACTGCCATGACCTGTTAAATGTGTATAGTACTGCCATGACCTGTTAAAGATGTATAATACTGTCATGACCTGGTATAGGTGTATAGTACTGTCATGACCTGTTAAAGGTACTGTCATGACCTGGTAAAGGTACTGTCATGACCTGATATAGGTGTATAATACTGTCATGACCTGGTAAAGGTGTATAATACTGTCATGACCTGTTAAAGGTACTGTCATGACCTGGTAAAGGTACTTTCATGCCCTGATATAGGTGTATAATACTGGCATGACCTGGTAAATGTGTATAGTACTGTCATGACCTGGTATAGGTGTATAGTACTGTCATGACCTGTTATAGGTGTATAGTACTGTCATGACCTGTTAAAGATGTATAGTACTGTCATGACCTGATAAAGGTACTGTCATGACCTGTTATAGGTGTATAGTACTGTCATGACCTGTTATAGGTGTATAATACTGTCATGACCTGTTAGAGGTGTATAATACTGTCATGACCTGGTAAAGGTGTATAATACTGTCATGACTTGGTAAAGGTGTATAGTACTGTCATGACCTGGTATAGGTATATAATACTGTCATGACCTGTTAAAGGTATATAATACTGTCATGACCTGTTAAAGGTATATAATACTGTCATGACCTGGTAAAGGTACTGTCATGACCTGTTATAGGTGTATAATACTGTCATGACTTGGTAAAGGTGTATAATACTGTCATGACCTGTTAAAGGTATATAATACTGTCATGACCTGGTAAAGGTACTGTCATGACCTGTTATAGGTGTATAATACTGTCATGACTTGGTAAAGGTGTATAATACTGTCATGACCTGGTAAAGGTGTATAATACTGTCATGACCTGTTAAAGGTATATAATACTGTCATGACCTGTTATAGGTGTATAATACTGTCATGACTTGATAAAGGTGTATAATACTGTCATGACCTGTTAAAGGTGTATAATACTGTCATGACCTGTTAAAGGTATATAATACTGTCATGACCTGGTAAAGGTGTATAATACTGTCATGACCTGTTAAAGGTATATAATACTGTCATGACCTGTTAAAGGTGTATAATACTGTCATGACCTGTTAAAGGTGTATGTAGGGGCCACACAGTAAGTTGAATGGAACAATCTTCCCCTTGAAGTTGTCAACATATTATCCATCAGCATGGCTCACAATAAGGACACCTTCCTGTTGATGATGTAGCAACAATGGCTCAGAAGGTCTTTGGAGGGAAGGTGAAACAGGAACGCTTGGTCGCGGATCTGTTTGGGTTGTCTTGCCAACTCATATGGTCATTGCTGCATGAAAATGTCTATATTTGGCAAGACAGCACCAACAGATCTGGGACCAGGCTAAAAACAAGAGCTGAGTTTGTATGAAGCGCAGAATGACATAAAAAAAAAAAGACAGACAGCTGACAAGTGGTGTCACGTTACGATCACACGGAACACAACAGAAGGGAAACCTTTGTGTCACAGTTAACCCCGTGGTGACCTTTAACCTGGAATGACCCCTGCATGGGGTCAACGTTCCAGAACAGAATCATTCTGTGTTCTGTTATATTATGTTTCCCCTCTTCAGATTCAGATTCACTCTTGTATTACATTTGAAGTAAAAATCGAACCGGATCTCTGTTGTAATGCATCGTATACAACAACAAATATCATGCTGGTGATTCCTTGACATTTATTAGAAATATTTCCTTTCGTTTTAGTTATAAAAGCAAACAGGGAACAGAATCTAACAGGGGGGGACTCAATCTAACACGGGGGGATAGAATCTAACCCGGGGGGACAACAGAATCTAACACGGGGGGGACAGAATCTAACACGGGGGGACGACAGAATCTAACACGGGGGGATAGAATCTAACCCGGGGGACAACAGAATCTAACACGGGGGGGACAGAATCTAACACGGGGGGACGACAGAATCTAACACGGGGGGATAGAATCTAACCCGGGGGGACAACAGAATCTAACACGGGGGGGACAGAATCTAACACGGGGGGACGACAGAATCGAACACGGGGGGGACAGAATCTAACAAGGGGGGGACAGAATCTAACAAGGGGGGGGGTCAATCTAACACGGGGGGGAACAGAATCTAACAGTGGGGGACAGAATCTAACAGGGGGGGAAAGAATCTAACACGGGGGGGACAGAATCTAACACGGGGGGGACAGAATCTAACACGGGGGGGAACAGAATCTAACACGGGGGGGACAGAATCTAACACGGGGGGGACAGAATCTAACACGGGGGGACGACAGAATCTAACACGGGGGGATAGAATCTAACCCGGGGGGACAACAGAATCTAACACGGGGGGGACAGAATCTAACACGGGGGGACGACAGAATCGAACACGGGGGGGACAGAATCTAACAAGGGGGGGACAGAATCTAACAAGGGGGTGGATCAATCTAACACGGGGGGGAACAGAATCTAACAGTGGGGGACAGAATCTAACAGGGGGGGAAAGAATCTAACACGGGGGGGGACAGAATCTAACACGGGGGGGACAGAATCTAACACGGGGGGGAGAACAGAATCTAACACGGGGGGGACAGAATCTAACACGGGGGGGACAGAATCTAACACGGGGGGGAAACAGAATCTAACAGGGGGGGAAACAGAATCTAACAGGGGGGGAAACAGAATCTAACAGGGAGGGGCAGAATCTAACAGGGGGGAGTGAACAGAATCTAACAAGGGGGGGACCAGAATCTAACAGGGGGGGGACAGACTCTAACAGGGGGGGAACAGAATCTAACAGGGGGGGCAGAATCTAACACGGGGGGGACAGAATCTAACACGGGGGGGACAGAATCTAACACGGGGGGGACAGAATCTAACACGGGGGGGACAGAATCTAACACGGGGGGGTCAGAATCTAACGCGGGGGGGGTCAAAATCTAAAACAACAACAGAATAGTTTGATTTGGATTAAATGTTCTGAAATACGTTTGTCCTCTGGAACCCTGGGTCTCCAAGGTGAAACTCACCGTGCAGGTATTCTCAGACATCATCCTCTCCTCGGTGTCATTCTGGAAGGACACACATCACAGGGAAGCACATTGATGACAGGAAAGACACAAGCCAACGCCACTGCTGCAGACAGTTTCTTTTCAGATGACTTTTACACTGCTAACGGCGTGCCAAGAAACACGATAATATATAAGGTCATTAATCTGAATGATACGTACAGTGAGAGGAACACTTTTCCACGGTCGAAAAGGTTTATTTTCCTAATAGTTGGCTAATAATCTTTGTGTTTTGTCCGATTGATTTTAGAGGAAAATATATTTGTTTGTACATTTTTTTTCATTGAACCTTTATTAAACGAGGCAAGTCAGTTAAGAATAAATTCTTATTTACAGTGACGGCCTACACCGGCCAAACCCAAACCTGGACGACGCTTGGCCAATTGTGCGCCGCCCTGTGGGACTCCCAATCACGGCCGGTTGTGATGCAGCCTGGAATCAAACCAGGGTGTCTGTAGTGACACATCAAGCACTGAGATGCAGTGTTTTAGACCGCAGCTCCACTCCTACTTGTAATAGAAGTATTACTAGTGTTTTACTGGTTTAACAGAAGCACAGAAAACATTGGATTGAGTGAGTCACTTCATTGGTTATGACTCAACAGTTGGCACATTAGCGAGGTTGCTATTGAGCAATGCAAACGTCTGTTACATCCTATTTAGCTGTGAGCCAAAAAAGAAAGTCGGGTGCTTTCCCATAAAAACATGAATTAGCCCATATATGTTTTATTAACCCTTGAAGACATGAATTAACCCATGAAGACATTAATTAACCCACGAAGACATGAATTTACCCATGAAGACATGAATTAACCCATGAAGACATGAATTTACCCATGAAGACATGAATTAAACCATGAAGACATGAATTAACCCATGAAGACATGAATGTACCCATGAAGACATGAATTTACCAATGAAGACATGAATTTACCCATGAAGACATTAATTTACCCATGAAGACATGAATTAACCCATGAAGACATGAATTTACCCATGAAGACATGAATGTACCCATGAAGACATGAATTTACCAATGAAGACATGAATTTACCCATGAAGACATGAATTTACCCATGAAGACATGAATTAACCCATGAAGACATGAATTAACCCATGAAGACATGAATTAACCCATGAAGACATGATTTTACCCATGAAGACATGAATTTACCCATGAAGACATGAATTAACCCACAAAGACATGAATTAACCCACGAAGACATGAATTAACCCACGAAGACATGAATTAACCCACGAAGACATGAATTAACCCACGAAGTCATGAATTTACCCATGAAGACATGAATTAACCCATGAAGACATGAATTAACCCATGAAGACATGAATTTACCCATGAAGACATGAATTTACCCATGAAGACATGAATTAACCCATGAAGACATGAATTAACCCATGAAGACATGAATTAACCCATGAAGACATGAATTAACCCACAAAGACATGAATTAACCCATGAAGACATGAATTTACCCATGAAGACATGAATTTACCCACGAAGACATGAATTAACCCATAAAGACATGAATTAACCCATGAAGACATGAATTAACCCATGAAGACATGAATTTACCCATGAAGACATGAATTAACCCATGCCGGTCCGTGAAGTGTTGGAGTGTTTAAGGAAAGCTGACCACATGCAGCTACACACAGAGCACAACACAACATCTGTGTCCCCAATGGAACCCTATTCTTGGCACCCTATGGGTCCTGGTCAACGGTAGTGTACTATAAAGGGAATAGGGTTCCATTTGGAAGGTACACAAAGGCTCTGTTCCAGTATCCATAGTGACATAGTTCTTAGAATAAAGCAGAGTATTGGGGGCGGGGATTCTAAGAGGTAGACTAGAATGGACGTTAGAACACAGCCTAAAACTCTCTAAATGCTTTCAACACAGGAAGCGTGAAAAACACACAAAAAACATCAAGGTGAAGAAATATAGGATGATGTGTCAACATGACATGCAAGAGGTGGAGAGGTGGTGTGGGGGTGTGATGACACCAAGTGAGAGAAGAAAAATGTAGAGAAGTGATCCTGTAGTCAATATTGTCTTTTGTGTTTCTACGATAAGATTGAGAAAACAAACTGTTTTGCTCATCAAAGAGTTGATTTTGAAAGTATTTTACATTTAGTAGTTAGTAAAAAAAAAAAATCTTCAGACTAGAAGGTTTGTTTTCAAATCTGTCACGGTTCATTTCTGTCTGAGAAGGAGTGTTGAAAACATTTTCTGAAAACAAAATGAACCATGTTCAAAAACGGAACCCAAAGGAAGCCAGTGTGAATAGTCATACTGACATCAGACTCTAAGTAGAGACTCATGTTACCTGTCATACCACCACAGACCATACAGGACTCTCACTTCACATCACAGAGCCAACACAGTTATATCCATCCACACACTGCACTTACAGACAGTCGACAACTTACTGGGTAAAACAGAAGGAGGAGTTTCTGGTAGGACGGCATGAAGCATGGGAACAGAACACAGTGGCAGACATGTGTGAGTCGGCATGGCAGAGTGAACAGAAAGGGGACAAATATGCTGTGAAATACATCCTATTAAGGTTTTCAGGGGCTACATCCTGTATATGAAGAAATCCATTGAAACCTTTTTGGTTCTAATAAAAATCATTTTCTCTACAACTGTGGGCATGTGGTTAGGTGATAGGGGAATGACAAGGTGATGTGTATGGTGGTAAATTATATGGGACATCAGAAGTATCTTGAAGTTATGTGATTGATTGATTGATTGATACCGGGACATCAGTAGTACCTTGAAGTTATGTGATTGATTTGATTGATTGATAGATTGATAGATAGATACCGGGACATCAGTAGTACCTTGAAGTTATGTGATTGATTTGATTGATTGATAGATTGATAGATAGATACCGGGACATCAGTAGTACCTTGAAGGTGGGGCTCATGGGACTGAAGGGGCTGAAGGACTCGTCTCCCTCAATGCTGGAAATACTGAGGTTCTTCATCCTTCTCTCTGAAGCCGCCATCCTCCTACTCTCTATTCCGTCTTTCACCCTCTTCCTCTCCTCCTGCAGACGGAGAAATTACATTAGAACAACACACCCCTCTTCTTCTCCTCCTGTAGACGGAGAAATTACATTAGAACAACACACCCCTCTTCTTCTCCTCCTGCAGACGGAGAAATTACATTAGAACAACACACCCCTCTTCTTCTCCTCCTGTAGACGGAGAAATTACATTAGAACAACACACCCCTCTTCTTCTCCTCCTGCAGACGGAGAAATTACATTAGAACAACACACCCCTCTTCTTCTCCTCCTGCAGACGGAGAAATTACATTAGAACAACACACCCCTCTTCTTCTCCTCTTGTAGACAGAGAAACTACATCAGAACAACACACCCCTCTTCCTCTCCTCCTGTAGACAGAGAAACTACATCAGAACAACACACCCCTCTTCTTCTCCTCCTGTAGACAGAGAAACTACATCAGAACAACACACCCCTCTTCCTCTCCTCCTGTAGACGGAGAAATTACATTAGAACAACACACCCCTCTTCCTCTCCTCCTGCAGACAGAGAAATTACATTAGAACAACACACCCCTCTTCCTCTCCTCCTGCAGACAGAGAAATTACATTAGAACAACACACCCCTCTTCTTCTCCTCCTGCAGACGGAGAAATTACATCAGAACAACACACCCCTCTTCTTCTCCTCCTGTAGACAGAGAAACTACATCAGAACAACACACATACACATACAGTGGGGTAAACAAGTATTTAGTCAGCCACCAATTGTGCAAGTTCTCCCACTTAAAAAGATGAGAGAGGCCTGTAATTTTCATCATAGGTACACTTCAACTATGACAGACAAAGAGAGAAGAAAAAAATCCAGAAAATCACATTGTAGGATTTTTAATGAATTTATTTGCAAATTATGGTGGAAAATAAGTATTTGGTCACCTACAAACAAGCAAGATTTCTGGCTCTCACAGACCTGTAACTTCTTCTTAAGAGGCTCCTCTGTCCTCCACTCGTTACCTGTATTAATGGCACCTGTTTGAACTTGTTATCAGTATAAAAGACACCTGACCACAACCTCAAACAGTCACACTCCAAACTCCACTATGGCCAAGACCAAAGAGCTGTCAAAGGACACCAGAAACAAAATTGTAGACCTGCACCCGGCTGGGAAGACTGAATCTGCAATAGGTAAGCAGCTTGGTTTGAAGAAATCAACTGTGGGAGCAATTATTAGGAAATGGAAGACATACAAGACCACTGATAATCTCCCTCGATCTGGGGCTCCACGCAAGATCTCACCCCGTGGGGTCAAAATGATCACAAGAACGGTGAGCAAAAATCCCAGAACCACATGGGGGGACCTAGTGAATGACCTGCAGAGAGCTGGGACCAAAGTAACAAAGCCTACCATCAGTAACACACTACGCCGCCAGGGACTCAAATCCTGCAGTGCCAGACGTGTCCCCCTGCTTAAGCCAGTACATGTCCAGGCCCGTCTGAAGTTTGCTAGAGAGCATTTGGGTGATCCAGAAGAAGATTGGGAGAATGTCATATGGTCAGATGAAACCAAAATATAACTTTTTGGTAAAAACTCAACTCATCGTGTTTGGAGGACAAAGATGTTGAGTTGTATCCAAAGAACACCATACCTTATGTGAAGCACGGGGGTGGAAACATCATGCTTTGGGGCTGTTTTTCTGCAAAGGGACCAGGACGACTGATCCGTGTAAAGGAAAGAATGAATGGGGCCATGTATCGTGAGATTTTGAGTGAAAACCTCCTTCCATCAGCAAGGGAATTGAAGATGAAACGTGGCTGGGTCTTTCAGCATGACAATGATCCCAAACACACTGCCGGCAATGAAGGAGTGGCTTCGTAAGAAGCATTTCAAGGTCCTGGAGTGGTCTTCCAGATCTCAACCCCATAGTAAATCTTTGGAGGGAGTTGAAAGTCTGTGTTGCCCAGCAACAGCCCCAAAACATCACTGCTCTAGATGAGATCTGCATGGAGGAATGGGCCAAAATACCAGCAACAGTGTGTGAAAACCTTGTGAAGACATACAGAAAATGTTTGACCTCTGTCATTGCCAATAAAGGGTATATAACAAAGTATTGAGATAAACTTTTGTTATTGACCAAATACTTATTTTCCACCATAATATGCAAATAAATTCATTAAAAATCATACAATGTGCCGCGACCGGGAGGTCCGTGGGGCGACGCACAATTGGCCTAGCGTCGCCCGGGTTAGGGAGGGCTTGGTCGGTAGGGGTGTCCTTGTCTCATCGCGCACCAGCGACTCCTGTGGCGGGCTGGGCGCAGTGTACGCTAGCCAAGGTGGCCAGGTGCACGGTGTTTCCTCCGGCGCATTGGTGCGGCTGGCTTCCGGGTTGGATGTGCGCTGTGTTAAAGAAGCAGCGGCTTGGTTGGTTGTGTATCGGAGGACGCATGACTTTCAACCTTCGTCTCTCCCGAGCCCGTACGGGAGTTGTAGCGATGAGACAAGATAGTAGCTACTACAACAATTGGATACTACGAAATTGGGGAGAAAAAGGGGTAAAATTCAAAAAAAATAAAAATCATACAATGTGATTTTCTGGATTTTTTTTCTCATTTTGTCTGTCATAGTTGAAGTGTGCCTATGATGAAAATTACAGGCCTCTCTCATCTTTTTAAGTGGGAGAACTTGCACAATTGGTGGCTGACTAAATAATTTATTGCCCCACTGTACATGAGCCTGAACTGACCTCTGTCGTGCATGTTGTGCATTATAATGCATTATAACGCATTATGTCAGAGCTCACAAGGTGTTAGAAAAGTGCTAACAATGCATTATGAAGAGGGTGTTCATAGGAAGTGTTACCAACATGCAGCGACATGCATATACACACACACAGATAGTGTACATACCAGTCTCAGAGTAGGAGTGCTGGTCTAGGATCTGACCCCCCTGTTCATTCATTATAACGGACCCAGGTCTCACCTCCTCCTGTTCCTGTCTGTGCTGCTCCTCTTTCTCTCTCTGGTGCTCCTCCTCCTCCCTGGCTCTGCGTTTCTCCTCTCTCCTGCGGTTCAACTCCTCCATCTCCTCCTGGTCCTCCTGCTGTCTCTGTCTCAGCTGTTCCAGGGTGCCCTGTCCCTGGCCTGGTGTCTTCTCTGTCTCCAGCTGCCCCCCGGGAACCTCTCCATCCACCTCCTCCTGTCTCTGCCCTCCCAAGCTGCCACTACGACTAGAGGAGAGGAGAAGAGAGGAGAGGAGAGGAGAGGAGAGGAGAGGAGAGGAGAGGAGAGGAGAGGAGAGGAGAGGAGAGGAGAGGAGAGGAGAGGAGAGGAGAGGAGAGGATGAAAGTAAAGTCCAAAGTTAGAGGACAGGTTGGGGGAAGCTGCTCCGTCTCTCACTATGATCAAACTGCATTATAAATGTAACACCTTCTAATATCTCCACTGCTGTAGTTATTAACTACTTTGGACAGGTCTCATCTTATCAATCCACAAGATTCCCTCAGTTTGCTTTGAAATGTTTACCTGTCTCCTTCAGTGACAAACAAGGAAGAAGTACGTGTCTCATCCATCTCTTTCGGTGTCTCATCCATCTCTTTCGGTGTCTCATCTATCTCTTTCTGTGTCTCATCCATGTCTTTTGGTGTCTCGTCCAAGACTATCTGTGTCTCATCCATGTCTTTCGGTGTCTCATCCATGTCTTTCGGTGTCTCATCCATCTCTTTCTGTGTCTCATCCTTGTCTTTTGGTGTCTCGTCCAAGACTATCTGTGTCTCAACCATGTCTTTCGGGGTGTCATCCATCTCTTTCTGTGTCTCCTCCATGACTATCTGTGTCTCAGTCTTGACTATCTGTGTCTCAGCCATCTCTATCTGTGTCTCTAGCTGTGTCTCAGCCATGTCTTCCTGTGTCTCATCGAATACTATCTGTGTCTCAGTCATGACTATCTGTGTCTCAGTCATGACTATCTGTGTCTCAGCCATGTCTTCCTGTGTCTCATCCAAGACTATCTGTGTCTCATCCATGACTATCTGTGTCTCAGCCATCTCTATCTGTGTCTCTAGCTGTGTCTCAACACCCGATAGTAGCTCACTCTTAAGGCTTGGTTAAATTAAGGAAGGATGTTGAGCTAGCCCATACAGGAAGTGATGAGAGTCACTGATCTTGTCATGCCTCTTTTTCAGTTCAGTATGAAGTAGGAACTGATAGATGCTTTACAGAAGTTATGATTCTCTCTCTACAAGCGATCACCCATACATTTTAATTTGATCGCCGTGTTGCAGGAGAGCTTTCCTGCAACGCAGGAAATGTAAAACGTCTAGTTTATTTGAGGTTTAAAAAGGCTTCTGAAGTTTGTAATTTCCCTTTAACAATTTCAGACTTGATTTATCCTTAAGAATGATGTATCAACCTCTTCAAAAATGTCCATTAATAATAATCCACCCTATAATTCACATTTCCTGTTGCTGCGGGATTATTTTCCTGCTGTAGAAAACTGGCTCAAATTAAGATCCTCCATCTGTAGCAGGAAGATAAGACTGAAACCAAGGAAACTATAAATAAAGAAACTCAGACAGCTTCAGTCTTTGTGTTGAGTTCTCCTCCTCTTTAAATTGAATTTGGACATTACAATAGTGAGATCTGGCCCCAGTCTGAATCGGTGTCCAAAATGGCACCCTAATTCCCTTGATAGTGCACTACTTTAGACCAAACAAATGGCACCCTATTCCTGTTATAGTGCACTACTTTAGGCCAGCAAAATGGCACCCTATTCCCGTTATAGTGCACTACTTTAGGCCAACCAAATGGCACCCTATTCCCATTATAGTGCACTACTTTAGACCAGCTAAATGGAACCCTATTCCCATTATAGTGCACTACTTTAGGCCAGCCAAATGGCACCCTATTCCCATTATTGTGCACTACTTTAGGCCAGCCAAATTGCACCCTATTCCCTTGATAGTGCACTACTTTTGACCAGACAAATGGCACCCTATTCCCGTTATAGTGCACTACTTTAGACTAGCTAAATGTTACCCCTTTCCCATTATAGTGCACTACTTTAGGCCAGCCAATTGGCACCCTATTCCTGTTATAGTGCACTACTTTAGACCAGCCAAATGGCACCCTATTCCGGTTATAGTGCACTACTTTAGGCCAGCCAAATGGCACCCTAATCCCTATATAGTGCACTACTTTTGGCCAGATGAGGCTCTATTTAAGGATTCGAGCGCCATTTTGGACACACATATAGACTATTTTAGGTGTGTTACCTTGGAGACAGTTTCCCTGCAACTAGGTATGAGGTCACTTCCGCCCCAGCTGCTTCCCCGTTGCTGTTGACGTGTCTCATGACTTTAGAGGTGTAGGAGATCTTCAGCTCAGATTTCTTCTTCTCCGCGACCTAAAAAACAAAACAGAGCATTCAGAAGAACACTTTATAGTTCAATTTGACTTTTGCCATCAAACGTCATTGGCGGTCAAGTTTGGCATCACAGCCCAAACATCAGCTTTCCCCTCTTTGCCTTGCCGTGAATAAAGACGACACTGTGACTTGAGTGATGATTGGATACAGCACGGGATATACACAATCGTAACTCTACCTTGTCATCTGTTGCTCTTCTTGAAGTGTCTTGTGTCTTGTTGCTGGCTCTTCGTTCCCACTCTACCTCCTTCTCCTCCCTCTCCTCGGGCCCAGGTCCAGGACATGTCTTCAAGCAGGGTCTGATTGGGGAGGCTCTGTTTAGCCTGAGCAGCTGGGGCTGCTGCTGCTGCTGGGGGTGATGCTGCTGGGGTTGATGCTGCTGGGGCTGATTCTGCTGCTGCTGGGGGTGATGCTGCTGGGGTTGATGCTGCTGCTGGGGGTGATGCTGCTGGGGTTCATGCTGCTGGGACTGATTCTGCTGCTGCTGGGGCTGATGGTCCTCCGAGGACTCCTGTTCCTCCAGGTGGCGCTGTCTGCGTTTCTCCAACCTCTGGGTCCAGTCACTGAAGCCCTCGTCCTCCTCCAGAGCCAACTGGCAGCCACTAGCCTTCAGCTCACTCTCACACCTGAAGAGACAGGTACAATTGTTAATAACAAGTCAAACCTAAAGGTGATCCAGTCATTTCTAACTGTTTAACAGAAATCTATCTTGCCACTACAGAAATATAGTGCTGTATTCAACATTTCCTTCAAGAGTAATGACCTATAAGGACAGGGTTATCCAGGCCGAGAGATGGCCAGGTCGACCCTCGAAAAAGACAGACAATACTTACAGCCTTCAACACTTCAACCTAATGCATTGTCAACTGAATTCAAAACAGACTAATTCGGCTAAATTCCTAACTGTTTATTAACACAGTGTAAAAAGTCATTAGTTCTGCTAACTCCCAATGCCTAGAACCATTGTAGGAAACCCAACTCAAAGTATATCAGTTCTGCTAACTCCCGATGCCTAGAACCATTGTAGTAAACCCTACTCAAAGTATATCAGTTCTGCTAACTCCCAATGCCTAGAACCATTGTAGGAAACCCAACTCAAAGTATATCAGTTCTGCTAACTCCCGTTGCCTAGAACCGTTGTAGTAAACCCTACTCAAAGTATATCAGTTCTGCTAACTCCCGATGCCTAGAACCGTTGTAGTAAACCCTACTCAAAGTATATCAGTTCTGCTAACTCCCGTTGCCTAGAACCGTTGTAGTAAACCCAACTCAAAGTATATCAGTTCTGCTAACTCCCGTTGCCTAGAACCGTTTTTAGTAAACCCAACTCAAAGTATATCAGTTCTGCTAACTCCCATTGTCTAGAACCGTTGTAGTAAACCCAACTCAAAGTATATCAGTTCTGCTAACTCCCGATGCCTCGAACCGTTTTTAGTAAACCCAACTCAAAGTATATCAGTTCTGCTAACTCCCGATGCCTAGAACCGTTTTAGTAAACCCAACTCAAAGTATATCAGTTCTGCTAACTCCCGTTGTCTAGAACCGTTGTAGTAAACCCAACTCAAAGTATATCAGTTCTGCTAACTCCCGTTGCCTAGAACCGTTTTTAGTAAACCCAACTCAAAGTATATCAGTTCTGCTAACTCCCGATGCCTAGAACCATTGTAGTAAACCCAACTCAAAGTATATCAGTTCTGCTAACTCCCGATGCCTAGAACCGTTGTAGTAAACCCAACTCAAAGTATATCAGTTCTGCTAACTCCCGATGCCTAGAACCGTTGTAGTAAACCCTACTCAAAGTATATCAGTTCTGCTAACTCCCGTTGCCTAGAACCGTTGTAGTAAACCCAACTCAAAGTATATCAGTTCTGCTAACTCCCGATGCCTAGAACCGTTGTAGTAAACCCAACTCAAAGTATATCAGTTCTGCTAACTCCCGTTGCCTCGAACCGTTGTAGTAAACCCAACTCAAAGTATATCAGTTCTGCTAACTCCCGTTGTCTAGAACCGTTGTAGTAAACCCAACTCAAAGTATATCAGTTCTGCTAACTCCCGATGCCTAGAACCGTTTGTAGTAAACCCAACTCAAAGTATATCAGTTCTGCTAACTCCCGTTGCCTAGAACCGTTTTTAGTAAACCCAACTCAAAGTATATCAGTTCTGCTAACTCCCGATGCCTAGAACCGTTGTAGTAAACCCAACTCAAAGTATATCAGTTCTGCTAACTCCCGATGCCTAGAACCGTTGTAGTAAACCCAACTCAAAGTATATCAGTTCTGCTAACTCCCGTTGCCTCGAACCGTTGTAGTAAACCCAACTCAAAGTATATCAGTTCTGCTAACTCCCGTTGTCTAGAACCGTTGTAGTAAACCCAACTCAAAGTATATCAGTTCTGCTAACTCCCGATGCCTAGAACCGTTTGTAGTAAACCCAACTCAAAGTATATCAGTTCTGCTAACTCCCGTTGCCTAGAACCGTTTTTAGTAAACCCAACTCAAAGTATATCAGTTCTGCTAACTCCCGATGCCTAGAACCATTGTAGTAAACCCAACTCAAAGTATATCAGTTCTGCTAACTCCCGTTGCCTAGAACCGTTTTTAGTAAACCCAACTCAAAGTATATCAGTTCTGCTAACTCCCGTTGTCTAGAACCGTTGTAGTAAACCCAACTCAAAGTATATCAGTTCTGCTAACTCCCGTTGCCTAGAACCGTTTTTAGTAAACCCAACTCAAAGTATATCAGTTCTGCTAACTCCCGATGCCTAGAACCATTGTAGTAAACCCAACTCAAAGTATATCAGTTCTGCTAACTCCCGATGCCTAGAACCGTTGTAGTAAACCCAACTCAAAGTATATCAGTTCTGCTAACTCCCGATGCCTAGAACCATTGTAGTAAACCCAACTCAAAGTATATCAGTTCTGCTAACTCCCGTTGTGTAGAACCGTTGTAGTAAACCCAACTTAAAGTATATCAGTTCTGCTAACTCCCGTTGCCTAGAACCGTTGTAGTAAACCCAACTCAAAGTATATCAGTTCTGCTAACTCCCGATGCCTAGAACCGTTGTAGTAAACCCAACTCAAAGTATATCAGTATTCAAAACGTAAAGTGACATCAGCACCCATATGGTTATCTTTAGAAGTTGTACATACTAAAATGTTTTGTGTTTTGTTCACTATTTTCCATTAAATTAAGTTTTCCCCATTAAATTCATTTTTCCATTAAATTAAGTATTCTGAATTAAAATGATTGAATTAACTTGAACATGAATATTTGTTGTAGTGAACATAAAAAGATGCAGGTTCCATCTATTAAATTCAAAAAAAAGTTGAAGTAGTAAGTGGTTCAGATTAGTAATTTTCAGTGGTCGTGTCTTAATGTTGAATAATGTTTTATGGATTTGATGATTTGTCATTTTAACCCACCTTAACAGTCATTGTTGAGCACAGAGCTCATTCCTCTATCAGTAACTGGAGGTATAGATGTAACCAGTCATTGTTGAGCACAGAGCTCATTCCTCTATCAGTAACTGGAGGTATAGATGTAACCAGTCATTGTTGAACACAGTGCTCATTCCTCTAGTAGTAACTGGAGGTATAGATGTAACCAGTCATTGTTGAACACAGTGCTCATTCCTCTAGCAGTAACTGGAGGTAGAGATGTAACCAGTCATTGTTGAACACAGTGCTCATTCCTCTATCAGTAACTGGAGGTAGAGATGTAACCAGTCATTGTTGAACACAGTGCTCATTCCTCTATCAGTAACTGGAGGTATAGATGTAACCAGTCATTGTTGAACAGAGTGCTCATTCCTCTATCAGTAACTGGAGGTAGAGATGTAACCAGTCATTGTTGAACACAGTGCTCATTCCTCTATCAGTAACTGGAGGTAGAGATGTAACCAGTCATTGTTGAACACATCGCTCATTCCTCTAGCAGTAACTGGAGGTATAGATGTAACCAGTCATTGTTGAACACAGTGCTCATTCCTCTATCAGTAACTGGATGTATAGATGTAACCAGTCATTGTTGAACACAGTGCTCATTCCTCTATCAGTAACTGGAGTGGAGGTAGAGCTGTAACCAGTCATTGTTGAAAACAGTGCTCATTCCTCTATCAGTAACTGGAGGTATAGATGTAACCAGTCATTGTTGAACACAGTGCTCATTCCTCTATCAGTAACTGGAGGTATAAATGTAACCAGTCATTGTTGAACACAGTGCTCATTCCTCTAGCAGTAACTGGAGGTAGAGCTGTAACCAGTCATTGTTGAACACAGTGCTCATTCCTCTAGCAGTAACTGGAGGTAGAGATGTAACCAGTCATTGTTGAACACAGTGCTCATTCCTCTATCAGTAACTGGAGGTAGAGATGTAACCAGTCATTGTTGAACACAGTGCTCCTTCCTCTATCAGTAACTGGAGGTAGAGATGTAACCAGTCATTGTTGAACACAGTGCTCATTCCTCTAGTAGTAACTGGAGGTAGAGATGTAACCAGTCATTGTTGAACACAGTGCTCATTCCTCTATCAGTAACTGGGGGTAGAGATGTAACCAGTCATTGTTGAACACATCGCTCATTCCTCTAGCAGTAACTGGAGGTATAGATGTAACCAGTCATTGTTGAACACAGTGCTCATTCCTCTATCAGTAACTGGAGTGGAGGTAGAGCTGTAACCAGTCATTGTTGAGCACAGTGCTCATTCCTCTATCAGTAACTGGAGGTATAGATGTAACCAGTCATTGTTGAACACAGTGCTCATTCCTCTATCAGTAACTGGAGGTATAAATGTAACCAGTCATTGTTGAACACAGTGCTCATTCCTCTAGCAGTAACTGGAGGTAGAGCTGTAACCAGTCATTGTTGAACACAGAGCTCATTCCTCTATCAGTAACTGGAGGTAGAGCTGTAAACCAGTCATTGTTGAACACAGTGCTCATTCCTCTAGCAGTAACTGGAGGTAGAGCTGTAAACCAGTCATTGTTGAACACAGTGCTCATTCCTCTAGTAGTAACAGGAGGTAGAGCTGTAAACCAGTCATTGTTGAACACAGTGCTCATTCCTCTAGTAGTAACAGGAGGTAGAGCTGTAAACCAGTCATTGTTGAACACAGTGCTCATTCCTCTACTGGAGGTAGAGATGTAACCAGTACAGGAAGCTGCATTGTACAGTGAAGAGGCGACTCCGGGATGCTGGCCTTCTAGGCAGAGTTCCTCTCCATCTTAATTAATCTTGTGTTTTTATTGGCCAGTCTGAGATATGGCTTTTTCTTTGCAACTCTGCCTGAAAGGCCAGCATCCCGGAGTCGCCTCTTCACTGTTGACGTTGAGACTGGTGTTTTGCGGCTACTATTTAATGAAGCTGCCAGTTGAGGACTTGTGAGGTGTCTGTTTCTCAAACTAGACCCTCTATTGTACTTGTCCTCTTGCTTAGTTATGCACCGGGGCCTCCCACTCCTCTTTCTATTCTGTTTAGAGACAGTTTCCGCTGTCCTGTGAAAGGAGTAGTACACAGCATTGTCTTCAGCAAAGTCTTCAGTTTCTTGGAAATTTCTTGCAACAACAAGAATAGATCAAGAATAGACTGATGAGTTTCAGAAGAAGGTTCTTTGTTTCTGGCCATTTGGAGCCTGTAATCAAACCCACAAATGCTGATGCTCCAGATACTCAACTAGTCTAAAGAAGGTCCGTTTTATTGCTTCTTTAATCAGAACAACAGTTTTCAGCTGTGCTAACATAGTTGCAAATGTGTTTTGTAATGATCAATTCGCCTTTTAAAATTAAAAACGTGGTTTAGCTAACACACATTGGAACACAGGAGTGATGGTTTCTGATAATGGGCCTCTGTATGTCTTTGTAGATATTCCATAAAAAATCTGCCATTTCCAGCTACAATAGTCATTTACAACATTAACAATGTCTACACTGTATTTCTTATCAATTTGATGTTATTTTAATGGACAATTGTTTTTCTTAGTGACCCCAAACTTTTGAACGGTAGTGTACATATTAGACAACTGTTTTTAGAAATATGATTTTTTTCTTCATAGTTTGTTACGTAGGACATCCATCTTGAAGCCAATAGTTGATTGTCTGCCTCACCTCAAGGGCACCAAAACACCAGGTGGCTAAACGTGCTAGCTGCTAACCACTGTGAAAACAATCAGGTGGCTTCTGTAATATTGTTAGCGGTCAGCACAATGTTGAAAGGGGAAAAGACAGAGGGGGTCAGGTACTGTAGAGAGGTCAGGGGACAGGCAGCGGTCACAGGAAGTGAGTCTTTACAGCCAAACACCTGCAGTCAGCCTACAGCAGCCGAGTGTGTGTGTGTGTGTGTCAAATCAAATTGTATTTGTCACATGCGCCAAATACAACCGGTGTAGACCTTACAGTGAAATGCTTACTTACAAGCCCTTAATTAACCAACTATGCAGTTTTAAGAAAAACACAAAAAAAGTAAGAGATAAGACAAACAAATAATTAAAGAGCAGCAATAAATAACAATAGTGAGACTGTATATAGGGGGCTGTATATAGGGGGCTGTATATAGGGGGCTGTATATAGGGGGCACCGGTACAGTCAATGTCAATGTGCGGGGCACCGGTGTCGAGGTAATATGTACATTTAGGTAAAGTTACTAAAGTGACTATGCATAGATAATAACAGAGTAGCAGCAGCATGGGGGGTGGGGGGGATGGGGCGTACACACTACCCTCTGTAGTGCCTTGAGGTCGGAGGCCGTGCAGTTGCCATACTAGGCAGTCGTCAGGATGCTCTCAATGGTGCAGCTGTAGAACCTTTTGAGGATCTGAGGACCCATGCCAAATCTTTTCAGTCTCCCGAAGGGGAATAGGTTTTGTCGTACCCTCTTCACAATTGTCTTGGTGTGTTTGGACCATGTTAGTTTGTTGGTGATGTGGAAGCCAAGGAACTTAAAGCTCTCAACCTGCTCCACTACAGCCCCGTCGATGACAATTTTCTTCCCTCTGGTTGCACATTTTTACATGCTGATATAAATGAGGTAAAACTGATTTAAGTTTCCCTGCATTAAAGTCCCCGGCCACTAGGAGCGCTGCCTCTGGATGAGCGTTTTCCTGTTTGCTTCAGTTTAGCCCAGCAGATGACAGGTGTTAGCCGGACCCCAGGGACTTTGGCTCAGCGTCATGGCAACAGGACACACATGTACTGTGTCCATGGAAACATACACAAAACTGAACGACCGACCTCGCTGCCAACGGAACGGACGCCACTGCTGCATCCTGTTTCCTCTGAGTGAGCTATGGGCTGTATCCCAAATGGCACCCATTTCCCTAAATAGTGCACTACTTTAGACCAGAGCCCTATTCACCATATAGTGCACTACTTTTCACCAGAGCCCTATGTAGTAGTGCACTACTTTAGACCAGAGCCCGATGTAGTCGTGCACTACTTTTCACCAGAGCCCTATGTAGTAGTGCACTACACAGGGGATAGGGTGCCCTTTGGGACGAAGGCATGCTCTCTTCCTGTAGCCCCGGCCTTCTGTCATTTCTCGTTTCTCATTGTTGCAACAAAGCAAAAATAAATATAGTTTAGGTTGATTTATTAATGTGCTGCATAGAAGTGCATTAAAACATGAACAAGTAGCATAATAACATGGAACCAAAAAGGGTTCCGCCTGGAACCAAAAAGGGTTCCGCCTGGAACTATAAAGGGTTCCGCCTGGAACTATAAAGGGTTCCGCCTGGAACTATAAAGGGTTCCGCCTGGAACTATAAAGGGTTCCGCCTGGAACTATAAAGGGTTCCGCCTGGAACTAAAAGCGGTTCCACCTGGAACCAAAAAGGGTTCTCTTATGGGGACAGCCGAAGAATCCTTTTGGAACTCTTTTTTCTAAGAATGTAGCGTAATTAGATCTCTGGTAAAAAAATAAAAAATATTCTGGATAAAGGACCATTTATTTCCTGTGTAACATTTGAAACCACCACCACACACCTGCAGATGTTTCTTTAACTAGATTTTTCTTAACTAGAAATGTAGCAACCTTGCAAAAACTCGTAATGAGTCCATCATCAAAAATATGTTTGAGTCACCAATAGGTTTGAGTCACCAGTAGGTTTGAGTCACCAATAGGTTTGAGTCACCAGTAGGTTTGAGTCACCAGTAGGTTTGAGTCACCAATAGGTTTGAGTCACCAGTAGGTTTGAGTCACCAGTAGGTTTGAGTCACCAGTAGGTTTGAGTCACCAGTAAGTTTGAGTAACCAGTAGGTTTGAGTCACCAGTAGGTTTGAGTCACCAGTAGGTTTGAGTCACCAATAGGTTTGAGTCACCAGTAGGTTTGAGTCACCAGTAGGTTTGAGTCACCAATAGGTTTGAGTCACCAGTAGGTTTGAGTCACCAGTAGGTTTGAGTCACCAGTAGGTTTGAGTCACCAATAGGTTTGAGTCACCAATAGGTTTGAGTAACCAGTAGGTTTGAGTCACCAGTAGGTTTGAGTCACCAGTAGGTTTGAGTCACCAGTAGGTTTGAGTCACCAGTAGGTTTGAGTCACCAATATATTTGAGTAACCAAGGGAACAAGAAGTAATAGCCTAAATTACCACACATCTTTAAGAGGAAACCATTGATTCAATACAATAGACCTGTTGTGGAGGAACATGGCTCACACACATGCACACACATGAATGCACAAACACACACACGCACGCTCGCTCACTCACTCACTCACTCACTCACTCACTCACTCACTCACTCACTCACTCACTCACTATGTAAGGCCTAACAGTAGATAAGCAATGTCAACGTCCTTTCCTGATCAGCTCAATGCCTCCCCCTGGGTAGAGCAGTGTCTCTCCCTTCATATCTAGAGTCGTACACATCAACACTGACAGGGCATTTAAAACCAATAGCACAGCACACTGAAGGCTGCAACCCTAATAGCACCCTATTCCCCAAGGGCTCCGGTCAAACCTGTACACTATATAGTAAACAGGGAGTCATTACGGGACACAGCCCAGGTCCATTGAGACACAGCCCGGGTCTATATACTGTAAGCCCTGATAGGATACGTGACAGCACTTCATTAGCGAACGCTAGCTGATGTTGTCTTGTTTCCCTACAGTCTATTCAACACCATTGAGACATCAGTCAGACGACCTACAGTCTAATCAGCACCCATGAGACATCAGTCAGACGACCTACAGTCTAATCAGCACCATTGAGACATCAGTCAGACGACCTACAGACTAATCAGCACCATTGAGACATCAGTCAGATTACCTACAGTCTAATCAGCACCATTGAGACATCAGTCAGATTACCTACAGTCTAATCAGCACCATTGAGACATCAGTCAGATTACCTACAGTCTAATCAGCACCATTGAGACATCAGTCAGATTACCTACAGTCTAATCAGCACCATTGAGACATCAGTCAGATTACCTACAGTCTAATCAGCACCATTTAGACATCAGTCAGATTACCTACAGTCTAATCAGCACCATTGAGACGTCAGTCAGATTACCTACAGTCTAATCAGCGCCATTGAGACGTCGGTCAGATTACCTACAGTCTATTCAGCACCATTGAGACATCAGTCAGATTACCTACAGTCTAATCAGCACCATTAAGACATCAGTCAGATTACCTACAGTCTAATCAGCACCATTGAGACATCAGTCAGATTACCTACAGTCCAATCAGCACCATTGAGACATCAGTCAGATTACCTACAGTCTAATCAGCACCATTGAGACATCAATCAGATTATCTACAGTCTAATCAGCACCATTGAGACATCAAGATTACCTACAGTCTAATCAGCACCATTGAGACATCAGTCAGATTACCTACAGTCTATTCAGCACCATTGAGACATCAGTCAGATTACCTACAGTCTATTCAGCACCATTGAGACATCAGTCAGATTACCTACAGTTCAATCAGCACCATTGAGACATCAGTCAGATTACCTACAGTCCAATCAGCACCATTGAGACATCAATCAGATTACCTACAGTCCAATCAGCACCATTGAGACATCAGTCAGATTACCTACAGTCCAATCAGCACCATTGAGACATCAGTCAGATTACCTACAGTCCAATCAGCACCATTGAGACATCAGTCAGATTACCCACAGTCTATTCAGCACCATTGAGACATCAGTCAGATTACCTACAGTCTAATCAGCACCATTGAGACATCAGTCAGATTACCTACAGTCTAATCAGCACCATTTAGACATCAGTCAGATTACCTACAGTCTAAACAGCACCATTGAGACGTCAGTCAGATTACCTACAGTCTAATCAGCACCATTGAGACGTCAGTCAGATTACCTACAGTCTATTCAGCACCATTGAGACATCAGTCAGATTACCTACAGTCTAATCAGCACCATTAAGACATCAGTCAGATTATCTACAGTCTAATCAGCACCATTGAGACATCAGTCAGATTACCTACAGTCCAATCAGCACCATTGAGACATTAGTCATATTACCTACAGTCTATTCAGCACCATTGAGACATCAATCAGATTATCTACAGTCTAATCAGCACCATTGAGACATCAAGATTACCTACAGTCTATTCAGCACCATTTAGACATCAGTCAGATTACCTACAGTCTATTCAGCACCATTGAGACATCAGTCAGATTACCTACAGTTCAATCAGCACCATTGAGACATCAGTCAGATTACCTACAGTCCAATCAGCACCATTGAGACATCAGTCAGATTACCTACAGTCCAATCAGCACCATTGAGACATCAGTCAGATTACCTACAGTCCAATCAGCACCATTGAGACATCAGTCAGATTACATACAGTCCAATCAGCACCATTGAGACATCAGTCAGATTACCTACAGTCTAATCAGCACCATTGAGACATCAGTCAGATTACCTACAGTCTAATCAGCACCATTGAGACATCAGTCAGATTACCTACAGTCTAATCAGCACCATTGAGACATCAGTCAGATTACCTACAGTCTAATCAGCACCATTGAGACATCAGTCAGATTACCTACAGTCTAATCAGCACCATTGAGACATCAATCAGATTACCTACAGTCTAATCAGCACCATTTAGACATCAGTCAGATTACCTACAGTCTAATCAGCACCATTGAGACGTCAGTCAGATTACCTACAGTCTAATCAGCACCATTGAGACATCAGTCAGATTACCTACAGTCTAATCAGCACCATTGAGACATCAGTCAGATTACCTACAGTCTAATCAGCACCATTGAGACATCAGTCAGATTACCTACAGTCTAATCAGCACCATTGAGACATCAGTCAGATTACCTACAGTCTATTCAGCACCATTGAGACATCAGTCAGATTACCTACAGTCTATTCAGCACCATTGAGACATCAGTCAGATTACCTATAGTCTAATCAGCACCATTGAGACATCAGTCAGATTACCTACAGTCTAATCAGCACCATTGAGACATCAGTCAGATTACCTACAGTCTAATCAGCACCATTGAGACATTTTTATTTTTTATATATTTTTAATTTACCTTAATTTAACTAGGCAAGTCAGTTAAGAACAAATTCTTATTTACAAAGACAGCCTACCCCGGCCAATCCCTAACCCGGATGAAGCTGGGGCAATTGTACCCCGTCATATGGGACTCCCAATCACGGCCGGGTTGTGATACAGCCCAGGATCGAACCAGCGCGTCCGTAGTGACGCCTCTAGCAATGAGATGCAGTGCCTTAGACCGTTGCGCCACTACAGTAAGCAGTTCACGTCATGCGTTACAAACATGACTTGAGCTACTCAGCTGCTACAGATGACAACAAGACTGGTGTGGGATGTCTCGTCTTACACCCTAGTGCAGTCTACGATAACCAGAGCAGTATGTTCTATTGTAGGATTCTACAGCAGGAAAGTGTTGGCTGTTAGCCTTCATTCAGCTTTGTGACTTACATTGGATATAGCTCCAGGAGCCCATTGTCCGGTGTGGGGCTGGTGGTGCTGGCTGGGCCAGTGTGGGTGTGTGGGTCCTGGTCTCCCTGTCTCTCCCTGGCCCTTCGTCTCCGTTCCCGCTCTATCTCCTCAGCATCCTCAATACTGCGCTGGGCCGTCACCCTGGAACACAGAGGCAGTGAAAGAGAATATACAAATAAAATTCATATTTTCATGTGTGGACCAATTATTATTTTTTTGCTTATGGACAGAGTAAGAAACATACAGGAAGTCTACAAACATATTCCCTCCTACTGGTGAGGTACAAGTGAGAGGAACAAAGTGAAAACCAGGGGATATATAAAAATGTTTAACTAGGCAAGTAACTAACTAACCAGCTCATCTGTCAGATAACTCTACTGTGACCCTGCTAACTAACCAGCTCACCTGACAGATAACTCTACTGTAACCCTACTAACTAACCAGCTCACCTGACAGATAACTCTACTGTGACCCTACTAAATAACCAACTCATGAGCAGAGGAGAGAGGAGAGAGGAGTGAGCAGGTCGAGAGGCAGAGGAGAGAGGAGGGAGGAGTGAGTAGGTCGAGAGGCAGAAGAGAGAGCAGGGAGGGAGGAGTGAGTAGGTCGAGAGGCAGAAGAGAGAGCAGGGAGGGAGGCAGAGAGAAAGGGTGAGTAGGTTAAGAGGTAGAGGAGAGAGGAAGGAGTGGGGAGGGAGGCAGAGGGAGGGGGTGAGTAGGTCGAGGGAGGGAGGGAGGGAGGGAGGGAGGGAGGGAGGGAGGGAGGGAGGGAGGGAGGGAGGGAGGGAGGGAGGGAGGGAGAAAAGAGACTCTGGAGAAGAGTTATGGTCAGGAGGCCTGAAGAGGAGGATGCCAGAGGTTGGAGTGGGTCAAAGAGGAGTTTCTTGTCCTGGTATGAACTCTACACAGGAGAGCCATACACACACACACACACACACACACACACACACACACACACACACACACACACACACACACACACACACACACACACACACACACACACACACACACACACACACACACACTCCTAGGATCCATCATTTCCTCTCCATTCTTACTGTAAGTGGAGCCAACACAGCGACGGACAGTCTTCCTCAACAATGGCCTTTAATTTACCACAATGGAAACATTCATGTCAATTCAGCCATTTTGTTTCCTAAACTATTTCATAAAATACTAAAAGGACTGACTCATCTTGACCAGGGGGAAACGTTCTTTAATAATCTTTGTTGTGTTTCTGAATCTGAATCAATCAAAAAATGAAGGATTGATTTCCATCCATAGACTAGACTCAGATTGTCATGCAAATAAATACAGCATAAAATCTCTTTCTTTCTACTGTTTCAAGATTGTTTATCATTAAATCACATCAAAGCCCACTATTCTCATTTCCCATATAATTGCTATGTAGACCACAGAGAAGACGGAGCTGCCAAATCTCTAGTTTATATTGGAGCTCAGTTGCCTCTAATGTAATGAACCCGTGTGTTGCTGTTCTCTCTTCGGGTCGCTAAATAATGAGTCTAAAACGATAGGGGGGCCTGGCACAGAATGTGAGGAACTATTCCTATTGGGATGTTTTTCTCATTTTAAACACACAGGAGAACAAATAAGGACGTTCGACGAGAATCAAGCAGTACTTCGAATCAAAATCCGTTGTAAATCCATCCCGATTGAAATGAATCAGGAAACGGAACTGAACATGGACTTTATACACAACAAATCTAACGCATCCAATTCCTGGGGCCCAGAGTTTTTTTCCTGATCTGATAGGCTAACCTAAACAGTTTTTCCCTGATCTGGTAGGCTAACCTAAACAGTTTTTTCCCTGATCTGGTAGGCTAACCTAAACAGTTTTTCCCTGATCTGGTAGGCTAACCTAAACAGTTTTTCCCTGATCTGGTAGGCTAACCTAAACAGTTTTTCCCTGATCTGGTAGGCTAACCTAAACAGTTTTTCCCTGATCTGATAGGCTAACCTAAACAGGTAAAATACTCTGGGTGTGACATAGAGATAGATAATGTGTTAAAAACTGTTTTATAAAGGCTGTGATGTGACCAGGTTTTTCTAATCAGGTCATATGTTTGGGTTTTGTTTAGTTAAGACACTCCAGGACCTGTCACATAGTCGATTGTGGATAAATACTTTTTTTTCATCTTTCAATCGGTGAAAACACTAAAGAAAGGTGGTAAAATGCATTGTTAGCACTTTTCTTCGAAGAAAATGTATCCTATATAATTTTGAGGACAACATATCAACAATTCCCTATGCATTGGTCTGGAGAATACATCTAAGCATAACCACAACCACACCACATGTGTTGAACGCAGAAGCTTCTGAGGAAAATGAGTTTGATGAACATTACACGTTTTTTAACTTCTATTTCCTATTGATGGCCTGTAGGCCTCATTGACCTGAGGTCATACAACTAGTTTGTGAGTAAAACAAGCATAATGTATGGATTATTTTGACTATAACAAATACTCAGATGAAACATGTTGTGCTATTTATCACAGACTACTTTGTGTCAAAGTTTAACAAGGACTCTCTCCTCCTCACCAGTATCAAGATCAAAGATATGATCAAATACAGTATAGCGTTTGGTCATTGTGCTGCCACAGAATGAATTGTGAGCAAGGCCTCAAAAAAGCTTTAAGCTTTAAGCTTGAGCTGAGAAAAGTTCTATATATTATTGAAACAATGTTGCGATTGTTTGTGAGAATGCCAACAGGTGTGGTTCCGTGGAGGAAAGATTCTACTGGGGAAAGGTTCCGGTGGGGGTTGCCATGGAAACCACGAAGGGGAGTGAGGTGTGTGTGTGTGTGTGTGTGTGTATGTGTGTGTGTGTGTGTGTGTGTGTGTGTGCGTGTGCGTGTGCGTGTGTTCAAACAAACATGCATGTGGGGGTCTGGGAGAGGAAGTGTGTCCATCTGATGAATGGACATGTGCCTGAACTCAGTTTTATACACTAATTGTAGTCTCACCTATTCAGACCCAGAACGAGAACACCACAGGTGTACAAACGTTAAATAAAACACCCAAAGTGTAATGAAAATCACCAAAATGTATTTTGTGTGTTCATATGCCCTGTGAGGACAAAGTCCTGGAACTTTATGACAATCAGATGAAATTAACTACATTTGTCAGAGAGAAAACTTGTAAATCGGTCCAATTCGACCAGAACACAGCAGGAGGGTCAACAAAAATGAAACATGGTTTGTTGTAATGTTTTAAGGCAGGCCTGCTGTTCTTTATATTCGTATTAGAGGGGTGGGCATTACTTTTTTTATACACTAACGTTGATTGATGAAGATCTGTTGTTAGCTTTAGCTAGCAGGAACTATATGCTTTTGTTGTTAGCTTAAGCTAGCAGGAACTATATGCTTTTGTTGTTAGCTTTAGCTAGCAGGAACTATGTGCTTTTGTTGTTAGCTTTAGCTAGCAGGAACTATATGGTTTTGTTGTTAGCTTTAGCTAGCAGGAACTATATGCTTTTGTTGTTAGCTTTAGCTAGCAGGAACTATATGCTTTTGTCGTTAGCTTTAGCTAGCAGGAACTATATGCTTTTGTTGTTAGCTTCAGCTAGCAGGAAATATATGGTTTTGTTGTTAGCTTTAGCTAGCAGGAACTATATGGTTTTGTTGTTAGCTTTAGCTAGCAGGAACTATATGCTTTTGTTGTTAGCTTTAGCTAGCAGGAACTATATGCTTTTGTCGTTAGCTTTAGCTAGCAGGAACTATATGCTTTTGTCTTGAAGCTAAAAATGCAATGAGTGTACAGATGAGAAAATAAACTTTTAAATTGTCTGAACATACTTGTGATTTGTTGCATTATTCAAGTGTAATATGGTAGATGCATGAAGATTTGCTTGCTCAACATTAGCTAGTAGCTAGCTAGTAGAATAGTTTGCAATGCTTAGCTTCCTGGCTAGAGGCTACTGTGACATCTACAGGATACTTTTGAGATGCGAAGCAAGAATGTCAACCGAACCCTCGCTCGGCTTGTGACATTCCCGCCATATTATGTCAATTGAAATGTCACTCTGATAACTCCATTCAGTCACTCTGATAACTCTATTCAGTCACTCTGATAACTATATTCAGTCACTCTGATAACTATATTCAGTCACTCTGATAACTATATTCAGTGAAAATAAGCCCTAAAGTCTTTACTGTGTTAGAGAGCTGTATGCTACTGAAAAAACATCAGCCAACCTAGGTCACCACAGGATCACACCAGCCAAAATAGGTCACCTGAGGATCTGGCCTGGGATTGGCCAGTCTGAGCAGGAAGTATGAAGTGGCCAGCACAGCAACAAACAGAGGTACCTCTCAGTCTCAGTCTCAGTCTCCAAACAATAAGACAAACAAGAGGAATTAAACATTTAAAGCCACAATCCTTATTCATGTGGGTCCTTAATCCTAATTAAAATGACCATTGAAAAGCAGTAATTATTGCATAGTGCACTTTTAATCTGTGTAAACCTCATAATCTCATAATGCCACCAGGACTGTACTGTACAGTGTATACTGATAAAACCACCACCACCCATGTATTCTCTATGGCCAGAGGAGGTCATTCACTGCCAAAAGAGAGTTTGAGGGTACAAAACATTAGGAACACCTTCCTAACATTGAGTTGCGGCCCCTTTTTGCCCTCAGAACAGACTCAATTCATCTTGGTCATGGACTCTACAAGGTGTCGAAAGCCTTCCACAGGGTCTCTACAAGATGTTGAAAGCCTTCCACAGGGTCTCTACAAGGTGTTGAAAGCGTTCCACAGGGTCTTCCACAGGATCTTCCACAGGGACTCTACAAGGTGTTGAAAGCCTTCCACAGGGTCTTCCACGGGGACTCTACAAGGTGTCGAAAGCCTTCCACAGGGATGCTGGCCCATGTCGACTCCAATGCCTCCTACAGTTTAAAAAAAAAGTTGTCTGGATGTCCTTTTGTTGGTGGACCATTCTTGATTAACACGGGAAACTGTTGAGCGTGAAAAACCCACCAGAGTTGCAGTTCTCAAGCCGGTGCACCTGGCACCTACTATCATACCCTTTTCAAAGGCACTTCAATCTATTGTCTTGCCCTCTGAATGGCGCACACACACACAATCCATGTCTCAATTGATTCAAGGCTTAAAAATCATTCTTTAACCTGTCTCCTCCCCTTCATCTACACTGATTGAAGCAGATTTAACAAGTGACATCAATAAGGGGATCATAGATTTTCACATGGATTCACCTGGTCAGTCTATGTCATGGAAAGAGCAGGTGTTCCTAATGTTTTGTACACTCAGTGTAAAACCCACAGTGTAGCAGCATATGCTAGTTAGAGTAGAGATGTGGTTGTGGGAGAACAGAAGAGAACAGGAAAACATACTGTGAAGACCAACCTTTCCCTTTCGCACTATTGTTTCCACAACCAAGTCTATAGCAACATCCCAACTCATAGTAACCCTTTCCAACCCGTCCCAACCCTTTCCAACCCTTTCCAACCCTTCCAACCCTTTCCAACCCTTTCCAACTCTTCCTAACCCTTTCCAACCCTTCCCAACCCTTTCCAACTCTTACCCAACCTTTTCCAACTCTTACCCAACCCTTTCCAACTCTTCCCAACCCTTTCCAACTCTTACCAACTCTTCCCAACCCTTTCCAACCCTTTCCAACTCTTCCCAACCCTTTCCATGTTGAGGATGTCCCTTCTATCAGCATTTTCTCTCATACTACATAATGACTTGTGCGTCCCTGGGTTATGACACGTGTGCTCTGGGTTTGACGGGTAAAACTCTATCTGAGGCGTGTCAATTCTTCCGCTCGGGGGAGATGGAGACAGTCGAGGTCTGGGAGACAGATTGAGAGGGGTGGTGGAGAGGGCAGGAGGGTGTGTGTGTGTGTGTGTGTGTGTGTGTGTGTGTGTGTGTGTGTTTCTCCCCCAGATGATGTCATCTCCGTTAGGGAAGTTCCAGCCATAAAAGACTCCATTGAACCCGCTGCAACCTGGTCTCAGAGCATTTCATATTATTCTATACGTAAATCCCGAGACAATCCATTTAGTATGATGTGTTATGAATTACAATTCGCATTAGCTAACATGCTAAGTAAATGCAAAGTAGCTAAAAATAGCAAGTAGTTGAAAGATTGCTAATTACCTAAAGTAGTCCTTGATGAGATTTGAACTCACAACCTTTGGGTTGCTAGATGTTCGCGTTATATACATCAATCAAATGTATTTATAAAGCCCTTCTTACATCCGCCGATGTCACAAAGTGCTGTACAGAAACCCAGCCTAAAACCCCAAACAGCAAGCAATGCAGGTGTAGATTCCTGCCTTTCAGGGAGTGTTTCCTAGCCATCGTGCTGGTGGCTAGGAAACACTCCCTAGAAAGGCAGGAATCTAGGAAGAAACCTAGAGAGAAACCAGGCCCTGTGGGGTGGCCAGTCCTCTTCTGGCTGTGCCGGGTGGAGATGATAACAGAACATGGCCAAGATGTTCAAACGTTCATAGATGACCAGCAGGGTCAGATAATAATAATGCCTACCCATCCACCCCAACCAATAACATTACCTTTGTTTTTTGTAAGTAACCATCTGTCTTATACCAAACATAACATAACATATCTTACTAATTTGAGTTTTCCCCCGGATTTACATGTTCTATGTTACGTCTAGTCCATGACACCAGGACGTGAACCCAGACCCTTCAATGTCATTTTGATGATGTCATCACTAGGTGACGCAGATGGCTAAAGCAACTGAACCAGACAGGCAGTGATACAGCCGCGGGGCTGCTACACGACTACCGTCAAATCACTCTCCTGTTTGTGAGACAGCAACAACCTCGAACCTCACAGACAGACAGTAGACAGTAGAGAGTCAATGAACTGCAATGATGAAACTTGGCTTTAGTCATTTAGCTTTAGCCGACATTGTTAAGCCATTGAAGTGTTCTGTCACAATACGGGACGGAATAAAAGTTTGAAACAAGCAATCGTGAGCAAAGCACTGAGAATAGAAGGAAGTACCCTCCAAGGGTAAGAAGTTGCGACGTCGGCATTGTAACGATTCTGGATTGTAACGGACTCTTTGCTTTACTCAAACACAATTTGCCCTGATTCGAAATGCACAATGCAAACATGTCCCTGAGCAAAAAGTACATTCTGTTTGGATTCTGGTACACGCTGTGTGTTAGTGTATCATAATCAGAAACAGGTCTGGTCAGTGAGGTGCCACTGATATCTGTGACATTAATCTGTAGTCTGATATCTGTGACATTAATCTATAGTCTGATATCTGTGACATTAATCTGTAGTCTGATATCAGTGACATTAATCTATAGTCTGATATCTGTGACATTAATCTATAGTCTGATATCAGTGACATTAATCTATAGTCTGATATCAGTGACATTAATCCATAGTCTGATATCAGTGACATTAATCTATAGTCTGATATCAGTGACATTAATCTATAGTCTGATATCTGTGACATTAATCTATAGTCTGATATCAGTGACATTAATCTATAGTCTGATATCAGTGACATTAATCCATAGTCTGATATCAGTGACATTAATCTATAGTCTGATATCTGTGACATTAATCTATAGTCTGATATCAGTGAAATTAATCTGTAGTCTGATATCTGTGTCATCAATCTATAGTCTGATATCAGTGACATTAATCTATAGTCTGATATCAGTGACATTAATCTATAGTCTGATATCAGTGACATTAATCTGTAGTCTGATATCTGTGTCATTAATCTATAGTCTGATATCAGTGACATTAATCTATAGTCTGATATCAGTGACATTAATCTATAGTCTGATATCAGTGACATTAATCTATAGTCTGATATCAGTGACATTAATCTGTAGTCTGATATCTGTGTCATTAATCTATAGTCTGATATCAGTGACATTAATCTATAGTCTGATATCAGTGACATTAATCTATAGTCTGATATCAGTGTCATTAATCTATAGTCAGATATCAGTGACATTAATCTGTAGTCTGAAATCTGTGTAATTAATCTATAGTCTGATATCAGTGACATTAATCTATAGTCTGATATCAGTGACATTAATCTATAGTCTGATATCAGTGACATTAATCTACAGTCTGATATCTGTGACATTAATCTATAGTCTGATATCAGTGACATTAATCTATAGTCTGACATCAGTGACATTAATCTATAGTCTGATATCAGTGAAATTAATCTACAGTCTAATATCAGTGACATCAATCTAGAATCTGTGACATTAATCTATATACTGATATCAGTGACATTAATCTATAGTCTGATATCTGTGTCATTAATCTATAGTCTGATGTCAGTGACATTAATCTATAGTCTGATATCAGTGACATTAATCTATAGTCTGATATCAGTGTCATTAATCTATAGTCTGATATCAGTGACATTAATCTATAATCTGTGTCATTAATCTATAGTCTGATATCAGTGAAATTAATGTACAGTCTAATATCAGTGACATTAATCTGTAGTCTGATATCTGTGTCATTAATCTATAGTCTCATATCAGTGACATTAATCTATAGTCTGATATCTGTGATATTAATCTATAGTCTGATATCAGTGACATTAATCTATAGTCTGACATCAGTGACATTAATCTATAGTCTGATATCAGTGAAATTAATCTACAGTCTAATATCAGTGACATTAATCTATAATCTGTGACATTAATCTATAGTCTCATATCTGTGACATTAATCTACAGTCTAATATCAGTGACATTAATCTATAATCTGTGACATTAATCTATATACTGATATCAGTGACATCAATCTATAGTCTGCTATCAGTGACATTAATCTATAGTCTGATATCAGTGACATTAATCTATAGTCTGATATCAGTGACATTAATCTGCAGTCTAATATCAGTGACATTAATCTATAGTCAGATGTCTGTGACATTAATCTATAGTCTGATATCAGTGACATTAATCTATAGTCTGATATCAGTGACATTAATCTATAATCTGTGACATTAATCTATAGTCTGATATCAGTGACATTAATCTATAATCTGATATCTGTGACATTAATCTATAGTCTGATATCAGTGACATCAATCTATAATCTGATATCTGTGACATTAATCTATAGTCTGATATCTGTGACATTAATCTATAGTCTGATATCAGTGACATTAATCTACAGTCTAATATCAGTGACATTAATCTATAATCTGTGACATTAATCTATATACTGATATCAGTGACATTAATCTATAGTCTGATATCAGTGACATTAATCTATAATCTGTGACATTAATCTATAGTCTCATATCAGTGACATTAATCTATAGTCTGCTATCAGTGACATTAATCTATAGTCTGATATCAGTGACATTAATCTATAGTCTGATATCAGTGACATTAATCTACAGTCTAATATCAGTGACATTAATCTATAGTCAGATGTCTGTGACATTAATCTATAGTCTGATATCAGTGACATTAATCTATAGTCTGATATCAGTGACATTAATCTATAATCTGTGACATTAATCTATAGTCTGATATCAGTGACATTAATCTATAATCTGATATCTGTGACTTTAATCTATAGTCTGATATCAGTGACATCAATCTATAATCTGATATCTGTGACATTAATCTATAGTCTGATATCTGTGACATTAATCTATAGTCTGATATCAGTGACATTAATCCACAGTCTAATATCAGTGACATGAATCTATAATCTGTGACATTAATCTATATACTGATATCAGTGACATTAATCTATAGTCTGATATCAATTTCATTAATCTATAGTCTGATATATGTGACATTAATCTATAGTCTGATATCTGTGTCATTAATCTATAGTCTGATAGCTGTGTCATTAATCTATAATCTGTGACATTAATATATAGTCTGACATCTGTGTCATTAATCTATAGTCTGATAGCTGTGCCATTAATATATAGTCTGATATCTGTGTCATTAATCTATAGTCTGATAGCTGTGTCATTAATCTATAGTCTGATATTAGTGACATTAATCTGTTGTCAGATGTCTGTGTCATTAATCCATAGTCAGATGTCTGTGACATTAATCTATAGTCTGATATCAGTGACATTAATCTATAATCTGTGTCATTAATCTATAGTCAGATATCTGTGACATTAACCTATATTCTGACATCTGTGTCATTAATCTATAGTCAGATTTCTGTGACATTAATCTATAATCTGTGACATTAATCTATAGTCTGATAGCCCACCTAACTCTAGTCTGGGGGAAGGAGACATTAATCTATAATCTGTGATATTAATCTATAGTCTGATAGCCCACCTAACTCTAGTCTGGGGGAAGGAGACATTAATCTATAATCTGTGATATTAATCTATAGTCTGATAGCCCACCTAACTCTAGTCTGGGGGAAGGAGACGTCAGACGCATATGATTTTTGTACATGAATTACTGTAAATCCACTCCAGAAGGACATGACTAACTTCCCTCCACCCTCCACCTAGCCCCCATCATGAGTGCCTCAGTCCAGATGACAATAATCTGTGGACTCCCTGAGCGAGTTTCTTCCTGAAGGCTCAGACTGTTCTGTTTCCATGTCTGGCGCCCGTGTCTCACTGAGCGAGTTTCCACCTGAAGGCTCAGACTTCTGTTTCCATCTCTGGCGCCCGTGTCTCCCTGAGCGAGTTTCCACCTGAAGGCTCAGACTTCTGTTTCCATGTCTGGCGCCCGTGTCTCACTGAGCGAGTTTCCACCTGAAGGCTCAGACTTCTGTTTCCATGTCTGGCGCCCGTGTCTCCCTGAGCGAGTTTCCACCTGAAGGCTCAGACCTTTCTGTGTCCATCTCTGGCGCCCGTGTCTCCCTGAGCGAGTTTCCACCTGAAGGCTCAGACTGTTCTGTGTCCATCTGTGGCGCCCGTGTCTCCCTGAGCGAGTTTCCACCTGAAGGCTCAGACTGTTCTGTTTCCATCTCTGGCGCCCGTGTCTCCCTGAGCGAGTTTCCACCTGAAGGCTCAGACTGTTCTGTTTCTATGTCTGGCGCCCGTGTCTCACTGAGCGAGTTTCCACCTGAAGGCTCAGACTGTTCTGTTTCCATGTATGGCGCCCGTGTCTCACTGAGCCATGTGTCCAGCGGAACTGCTCTGACTTGGGGTCTCCAGGCCACCGTTACTTTTCATCTGGCGTTTACATCACAACGGGCTAACAGTGAACATGGGGTTTTTAACATCTTCTCCCATAGTAACTGTCTTAATGATACAGAGGTTGTTGATTCTGCTCACCTCAAGTCTCTAGTGTCACACACTCCTGATGGAAACACGGTTCCCAGAAACGAACACAGGAGCCGACATTCAAATAAACTCTGGTGACATACTGGTGTGTGATGGAACAAGAGTGATGGAGAAAGAGTGATGGAACAAGGCCATAAGTGAAGTCACACTCAGCATTTGCTCTACATGTAACCTTCCCCAAGAGATCTGTGGATGAACTGGCCAGCCCTCACTACAACCTTCCCCCAGCCAGCCCTCACTTCAACCTGCCCCCAGCCAGCCCTCACTACAACCTGCCCCCAGCCAGCCCTCACTACAATCTGCCCCCAGCCAGTCCTCACTACAACCTGCCCCCAGCCAGCCCTCACTACAACCTGCCCCCAGCCAGCCCTCACTACAACCTGCCCCCAGCCAGCCCTCACTACAACCTGCCCCCAGCCAGCTGGAAGTTGTCAAACAGCCCTTTGGATGACACAGGCCCTGGGCTGCACTGTCATGCACCGCTGCCCAGCCAGCCACTAATACAACCACTGCTGCCCAGCCAGTCACTAACCCTGATCAGTCAAGCAGAGCCAGCCACTAACCCTGAACAGTCAAGCAGAGCCAGCCACTAACCCTGAACAGTCAAGCAGAGCCAGCCACTAACACATCCACCACTGCCCAGCCAGCCACTAACCCTGAATAGTCAAGCAGAGCCAGTCACTAACACATCCACCACTGCCCAGCCAGTCACTAACTCTGAACAGTCAAGCAGAGCCAGCCACTAACACATCCCCCACTGCCCAGCCAGTCACTGACCCTGAACAGTCAAGCAGAGCCAGTCACTGACCCTGAACAGTCAATCAGAGCCAGTCACTAACCCTGAACAGTCAAGCAGAGCCAGCCACTAACCCTGAACAGTCAAGCAGAGCCAGTCACTAACCCTGAACAGTCAAGCAGAGCCAGCAACTAACACATCCCCCACTGCCCAGCCAGTCACTGACCCTGAACAGTCAAGCAGAGCCAGTCACTGACCCTGAACAGTCAGTCAGAGCCAGTCACTAACCCTGAACAGTCAAGCAGAGCCAGCCACTAACCCTGATCAGTCAAGCAGAGCCAGCCACTAACCCTGAACAGTCAAGCAGAGCCAGCCACTAACCCTGAACAGTCAAGCAGAGCCAGCCACTAACCCTGAACAGTCAAGCAGAGCCAGCCACTAACCCTGAACAGTCAAGCAGAGCCAGTCACTAACCCTGAACAGTCAAGCAGAGCCAGTCACTAACCCTGAACAGTCAAGCAGAGCCAGTCGCTAACCCTGAACAGTCAAGCAGAGCCAGTCACTAACCCTGAACAGTCAAGCAGAGCCAGTCACTAACCCTAATCAGTCAAGCAGAGCCAGCCACTAACCCTGAACAGTCAAGCAGAGCCAGCCACTAACCCTGAACAGTCAAGCAGAGCCAGTCACTAACCCTGAACAGTCAAGCAGAGCCAGTCACTAACCCTGAACAGTCAAGCAGAGCCAGTCACTAACCCTGAACAGTCAAGCAGAGCCAGTCACTAACCCTGAACAGTCAAGCAGAGCCAGTCACTAACCCTGATCAGTCAAGCAGAGCCAGCCACTAACCCTGAACAGTCAAGCAGAGCCAGCCACTAACCCTGAACAGTCAAGCAGAGCCAGTCACTAACCCTGAACAGTCAAGCAGAGCCAGTCACTAACCCTGATCAGTCAAGCAGAGCCAGCCACTAACCCTGAACAGTCAAGCAGAGCCAGCCACTAACCCTGAACAGTCAAGCAGAGCCAGTCACTAACCCTGAACAGTCAAGCAGAGCCAGCCACTAACCCTGAACAGTCAAGCAGAGCCAGTCACTAACCCTGAACAGTCAAGCAGAGCCAGTCACTAACCCTGAACAGTCAAGCAGAGCCAGCCACTAACCCTGAACAGTCAAGCAGAGCCAGTCACTAACCCTGAACAGTCAAGCAGAGCCAGTCACTAACCCTGAACAGTCAAGCAGAGCCAGCCGCTGGTTTTGAGGACAAGCTATTTTTCCTTCCATTAAGCTGAATGTCATCCTGTGAAATAACGGCGTAACGGCAGTTTAAAAGTCCCTCTGCAGACACAGACCTTGAAGAGTCCTAGTTGGCTGCGATCGTGTTCTATTTGCAACTGATTGGTTGTCCAGGGTTGTTAATCTGTCACCGATTGGCTGGTCCAGAACAAAGATGTTAAAAACGGATCAGAGATGAGCTACTCTCTGATTAGCTAAGAAGCAGTAAAAGTGGCTGAGTGACTTACTGCTGCTATGGAAGTCCTATCACCACTCTCTTCTCATGGTGATGATGCTGTTACAGAGGTCCTATCACTACTCTCTTCTCATGGTGTTGATGCTGCTATAGAGGTCCTATCACCACTCTCTTCTCATGGTGATGATGCTGTTACAGAGGTCCTATCACTACTCTCTTCTCATTGTGGTGATGCTGTTATAGAGGTCCTATCACCACTCTCTTCTCATTGTGGTGATGCTGTTACAGAGGTCCTATCACCATTCTCTTCTCATTGTGATGCTGTTGTTACAGAGGTCCTATCACCACTCTCTCATCATTGTGGTGATGGGGGATCGTTGCTGTTCTGGTGATCTTCCGTTCTCCCCCTGTTTTCACTGGCCTGGTGTCAAACGTTAACGAGTTTCTGCTTGCTTTCGTTTGACACAGTGAGAAGCATTAGCTCACCGAACAGTTCAGCACATAGTCTACAGTACTGTAGTTGTTGGTGTGAGTAAATAACAGTTCAGCACATAGTCTACAGTACTGTAGTTGTTGGTGTGAGTAAATAACAGTTCAGCACATAGTCTACAGTACTGTAGTTGTTGGTGTGAGTAAATAACAGTTCAGCACATAGTCTACAGTACTGTAGTTGTTGGTGTGAGTAAATAACAGTTCAGCACATAGTCTACAGTACTGTAGTTGTTGGTGTGAGTAAATAACAGTTCAGCACATAGTCTACAGTACTGTAGTTGTTGGTGTGAGTAAATAACAGTTCAGCACATAGTCTACAGTACTGTAGTTGTTGGTGTGAGTAAATAACAGTTCAGCACATAGTCTACAGTACTGTAGTTGTTGGTGTGAGTAAATAACAGTTCAGCACATAGTCTACAGTACTGTAGTTGTTGGTGGTCCGAGTAAATAACTGAGCAAAAAAAACACATTTAGACATTCGCTTTATGATCAACAAGGTGAGATAATAATTTCATTATTTATCTGGATTGACAGCCGCAGATAGTCACGTACGTCATTAATCACTTTGCTGTATCTAAAAGGGATCTTTATCCCTCCGACTCCACCACCCTGCAGCCTCAAATCAAAACAGGAGAGAAACATACATCACATGGAGATTTATTTCCATTTCCTAAATACTGTCAGCTCTCTCTCACCTCTCTTCTCTCTTCCGAAGATGATTGGCCGATCCATCTCACCAAATACAAACACCCACTAAGTTATTATTATTATTACATACCCCCCCCCCCCCAGGTCAGGGGTCAACAGGTCAAACCCCTGAGCCCCAGTCAAAGGCCTGGCGGGTGGTCCCCGGGGGAGGAAGGGAGGGTCCAATTTAACCTCCAGCAGAACAATAAACACCAGTTGATGAGGGAGGGGGGTAGATAGTTCCCTCTTTGTAAAGTTAGTGGTCACACTATTGTCTTCTTTAGGGGTGTGTGTTTATCAGAACTGGTTTTAACTCCAGCTTGTATAGGAGTTGGAGTTGTATAGGAGTTGTATAGGAGTTGGAGTTGTATTGGAGTTGGAGTTGTATAAGAGCTGGAGTTGTATAGGAGTTGTATAGGAGTTGTATAGGAGTTGTATAGGAGTTGGAGTTGTATAAGAGTTGGAGTTGTATAGGAGTTGGAGTTGTATAGGAATTGGAGTTTTATAGGAGTTGGAGTTGTATAGGAGTTGTATAGGAGTTGGAGTTGTATTGGAGTTGGAGTTGTATAAGAGTTGGAGTTGTATAGGAGTTGGAGTTGTATAGGAGTTGGAGTTGTATAGGAGATGTATAGGAGTTGGAGTTGTATAAGAGTTGGAGTTGTATAGGAGTTGGAGTTGTATAGGAGTTGTATAGGAGTTGGAGTTGTATTGGAGTTGGAGTTGTATAAGAGTTGGAGTTGTATAGGAGTTGGAGTTGTATAGGAGTTGGAGTTGTATAGGAGATGTATAGGAGTTGCTCTCCTAAAGTGGCACCGTGCTGTAGGGCAGAACATTGTTTGACCAATTTCCTGTCCATTAGCAGTAATTAAGTGGTTGTCGGTAATTGCTGCACAGACTGTCTCTTTGGGAATGCAGTAGAGTCAATGTCTGTGAGACCGGCGGCTGCTGTTCAAGAAGAACACTGTTAACGTGTCTGGTTAATAAAGCCGTCCCTTCAGACGTTAGTGAGCAGTAGGAATGTGCTACTTTTTCTACCATGTCAACGTTGAACCACTTTCCACAGAACCACAGAATGGAGATACAGAGGGTGGTGATATGAAGGTTTCACCTCCCAATAACAGACATCACACATGAAGGTTTCACCTCCCAGTAACAGACATCACATATGAAGGTTACACCTCCCAGTAACAGACATCACATATGAAGGTTACACCTCCTAGTAACAGACATCACATATGAAGGTTTCACCTCCCAGTAACAGACATCACATATGAAGGTTTCACCTCCCAGTAACAGACATCACATATGAAGGTTTCACCTCCTAGTAACAGACATCACATATGAAGGTTTCACCTCCCAGTAACAGACATCACATATGAAGGTTTCACCTCCCAGTAACAGACATCACATATTAAGGTTACACCTCCCAGTAACAGACATCACATATGAAGGTTTCACCTCCCAGTAACAGACATCACATATGAAGTTTGCTACATCCCAGAACACCTGATGGTCAGTTACATCTAATTAGCATCAATAAACAACCAGAAAACACACCTGGCAGAAGGACCAACACACACCACACCTGGCAGAAACACCAACTAACACACACCATCACCTGGCAAAAACACCAACTAACACACACCAACACCTGGCAGAAACACCAACTAACACACACCATCACCTGGCAAAAACACCAACTAACACATACCAACACCTGGCAGAAGGACCAACTAACACACACCAAACACCTGGCAGAAGGACCAACACACACCAACACCTGGCAGAAACACCAACTAACACACACAACACCTGGCAGAAACACCAACTAACACACACCAACACCTGGCAAAAACACCAACTAACACACACAACACCTGGCAGAAACACCAACTAACACACACACAACACCTGGCAGAAGGACCAACACACACCAACACCTGGTAGAAACTCCAACTAACACACACAACACCTGGCAGAAGGACCAACACACACCAACACCTGGCAGAAACACCAACTAACACACACAACACCTAGCAGAAGGACTAACACACACCAACACCTGGCAGAAACACCAACTAACACACACCAACACCTGGCAGAAGGACCAACTAACACACCAAACACCTGGCAGAAGGACCAACACACACCAAACATCTGGCAGAAGGACCAACACACACCAACACCTGGCAGAAGGACCAACACACACCAACACCTGGCAGAAACACCAACTAACACACACAACACCTAGCAGAAGGACTAACACACACCAACACCTGGCAGAAACACCAACTAACACACACCAACACCTGGCAGAAGGACCAACTAACACACCAAACACCTGGCAGAAGGATCAACTAACACACACAACACCTGGCAGAAACACCAACTAACACACACACAACACCTGGCAGAAGGACCAACTAACACACCAAACACCTGGCAGAAGGACCAACACACACCAACACCTGGCAGAAGGACCAACACACACCAACACCTGGCAGAAGGACCAACACACACCAACACCTGGCAGAAGGATCAACTAACACCAACACCTGGCAGAAGGACCAACACACACCAACACCTGGCAGAAGGACCAACAAACACCAACACCTGGCAGAAGGACCAACAAACACCAACACCTGGCAGAAGGACCAACACACACCAACACCTGGCAGAAGGACCAACACACACCAACACCTGGCAGAAGGACCAACAAACACCAACACCTGGCAGAAGGACCAACAAACACCAACACCTGGCAGAAGGAGTATCAAAGCGCCACTTCTCGTACCTGAGCAGGTTCTGCAGACCTTCCTTGCTGGAGTTTCTCCTTAGTAAATGACCAGACATGTCTTCTTCTCCTCTGTTTGTCTCAGCCCTCAGCAGAATGACAACCAGGTACTCTGTTCCTCTTTAAAACACTGCTGTCTTTCTCCCTCAGTGAGCGGTGGCAGTCAGAGAGGACTGGAGAGTTCCAGGAAGGGCTCTCTTCTGTCTCTTTATGTGGTGTTTCCTTCCCCTCTCTCTCTGTCTCTAATCTCTCTCTCTCTCTCCCTCTCTCTCTCTCTCTCTTCTCTCTCTCTCTCTCTCTCTCTCTCTCTCTCTCTCTCTCTCTCTCTCTCTCTGTCTCTAATCTCTCTCTCTCAACTCCCTCTCTCTCTCTCTCTTTTCTCTCTCTCTCTCTCTCTATTTCTCTGTCTCTCTATTTTCTCTCTCTCTCTATTTTCTCTTTCTCTCTCTCTCTATTTTCTCTCTCTCTCTCTCTCTATTTCTCTCCCTCTATTTCTCTCTCTCTCTTTCACACAAACACAGGACTTCCTTAAGATCCCCTCTCCTCTGATGCTTGATGGCAATGTAAAGACTCTTTCACCAACTCTTTCTCTCTCTCATAAGACAGGCTTTAGTCACAGCCCGGCCTCCCTCCCTCCCTCTCCTCCTCCTCCCTCTCCTCCTCCTTCCTCTGCTCCTCCCTCCCTTGCTCCCGCATGTTGTTTTCATTGAGGGCTTTAGAAAACATGGCCATGCACCCCCTCCCCCCCCTCCCATGATTCTGCAGGAGACCTCTGGGGTCATGTGACTTTCCCCAGGGGAAAAGAAAGATGATATCCACACAATTGTTGTCTGATAAACCACACACACATACAAACACACACACACGGACACAGACACATATGCACACAAACACACACACATACACACACACACACACACACCTTTTTTTATTTTATTACACCTTTATTTAACCAGGTAGACCAGATCACCTTTATTTAACCAGGTAGACCAGATCACCTTTATTTAACCAGCTAGACCAGATCACCTTTATTTAACCAGGTAGACCAGGTCACCTTTATTTAACCAGGTAGACCAGATCACCTTTATTTAACCAGGTAGACCAGATCACCTTTAGTTAAACTAGGTAGACCAGATCACCTTAATTTAACCAGGTAGACCAGATCACCTTTATTTAACCAGGTAGACCAGATCACCTTTATTTAACCAGGTAGACCAGATCACCTTTATTTAACCAGGTAGACCAGATCACCTTTATTTAACCAGGTAGACCAGATCACCTTTATTTAACCAGGTAGACCAGATCACCTTTATTTAACCAGGTAGACCAGATCACCTTTATTTAACCAGGTAGACCAGATCACCTTTATTTAACCAGGTAGACCAGATCACCTTTATTTAACCAGGTAGACCAGATCACCTTTATTTAACCAGGTAGACCAGATCACCTTTATTTAACCAGGTAGACCAGATCACCTTTATTTAACCAGGTAGACCAGATCACCTTAATTTAACCAGGTAGACCAGATCACCTTTATTTAACCAGGTAGACCAGATCACCTTTATTTAACCAGGTAGACCAGATCACCTTTATTTAACCAGGTAGACCAGATCACCTTAATTTAACCAGGTAGACCAGATCGCCTTTATTTAACCAGGTAGACCAGATCACCTTTATTTAACCAGGTAGACCAGGTCACCTTTATTTAACCAGGTAGACCAGATCACTTTAATTTAACCAGGTAGACCAGGTCACCTTTATTTAACCAGGTAGACCAGGTCACCTTTATTTAACCAGGTAGACCAGATCACCTTTATTTAACCAGGTAGACCAGATCACCTTTATTTAACTAGGTAGACCAGATCACCTTAATTTAACCAGGTAGACCAGATCACCTTAATTTAACCAGGTAGACCAGATCACCTTTATTTAACCAGGTAGACCAGATCACCTTTATTTAACCAGGTAGACCAGATCACCTTTATTTAACCAAGTAGACCAGATCACCTTTATTTAACCAGGTAGACCAGATCACCTTTATTTAACCAGGTAGACCAGATCACCTTTATTTAACCAGGTAGACCAGATCACCTTTATTTAACCAGGTAGACCAGATCACCTTTATTTAACCAGGTAGACCAGATCACCTTAATTTAACCAGGTAGACCAGATCACCTTTATTTAACCAGGTAGACCAGATCACCTTTATTTAACCAGGTAGACCAGATCACCTTTATTTAACCAGGTAGACCAGATCACCTTTATTTAACCAGGTAGACCAGATCACCTTTATTTAACCAGGTAGACCAGATCACCTTTATTTAACCAGGTAGACCAGCTCACCTTTATTTAACCAGGTAGACCAGATCACCTTTATTTAACCAGGTAGACCAGATCACCTTTATTTAACCAGGTAGACCAGATCACCTTTATTTAACCAGGTAGGCCAGATCACCTTTATTTAACCAGGTAGACCAGATCACCTTTATTTAACCAGGTAGGCTAGTTGAGAACAAGATCTCATTTACAACTACGACCTGGCCAAGATAAAGCAAAGCAGTTCGACACATACAACAACACAGAGTTACACAACAAATGAAGAAAACATACATGCACACACACACACACACACACACACACACACACACACACACACACACACACACACACACACACACACACACACAAACACACCACACACCACACACACACACACACACACACACACACACACACACACACACACACACACAATGTTATGTGAGGTCATTAATGGGTGAATATAAATTCCTGTGTAAATACTCACAGCAACAGCTTTTCCAGTCAGGCATAAATATTAGATAGAACCTGCTGTACTGGTGAGGAACAACTGTAATCACCTCAGCACATCTGTCATTCTGTTCCCCATTCGCTGGTGTGTGTGTGTGTGTGTGTATATGTGTGTGTGTGTGTGTGTGTGTGTGTGTGTGTGTGTGTGTGTGTGTGTGTGTGTGTGTGTGTGTGTGTGTGTGTGTGACTAATCTAACCTCCATATCCAACAGCAACATGCTACTAGCTGTAATCAGCTGAGGAGGGTCAGGTTGGTGTCCGTTCAGGAAGCTACTCTACAGACAGCTGAGGAGGGTCAGGTTGGTGTCCGTTCAGGAAGCGACTCTACAGACAGCTGAGGAGGGTCAGGTTGGTGTCCGTTCAGGAAGCTACTCTACAGACAGCTGAGGAGGGTCAGGTTGGTGTCCGTTCCGGAAGCTACTCTACAGACAGCTGAGGAGGGTCAGGTTGGTGTCCGTTCCGGAAGCTACTCTCATCCAGTCTGGTTATCATCCAGTCTGGCCATCATCCAGTCTGGTTATCATCCAGTCTGGTTATCATCCAGTCTGGCCATCATGCAGTCTGGTTATCATCCAGTCTGGTTATCACCCAGTCTGGTTATCATCCAGCCTGGTTATCATCCAGTCTGGTTATCATCCAGTCTGGTTATCATCCAGCCTGGTTATCGCCCAGTCTGGTTACCATCCAGTCTGGCTATCATCCAGTCTGGTTATCATCCATATAGACAGTAATACTGAGACTGACTAAGTCTGGTTACCATCCAGTCTGGTTATCATCCAGCCTGGTTATCGTCCAGTCTGGTTACCATCCAGTCTGGTTACCATCCAGTCTGGTTATTATCCAGTCTGGTTATCATCCAGCCTGGTTAT
>NC_092152.1:88974818-89022318 GCF_045791955.1 Oncorhynchus clarkii lewisi
CCTTCATCATCCTCTGTCTCCTTCCTTTCTCTTATTCTGTGTTTCTCCATCCAGACAGGGAGAAGAGTAATGCCCAAAACACTCCCTACCACTGAAACATGCACACACACACCCACGCTCAGACACACGCTCAGACACACACACACACATACACACACACACACACACACACACACACACACGCGCGCGCGCACGCACGCACACACCCACGCTCAGACACACACACACACACACACACGCACACACACACACACACACACGCACACACCCACGCTCAGACACACACACACCCACCCATGCTCAGACACACACACACACACGCACACACACACACACACACACACACACACACACACACACGCGCGCGCGCACGCACACACCCACGCTCAGACACACACACACACACACACACACGCACACACACACACACACACACGCACACACCCACGCTCAGACACACACACACCCACCCATGCTCAGACACACACACACACACGCACACACACACACACACACACACACACACACACACACACGCACGCACACACCCACGCTCAGACACCCACGCTCAGACACACAGACGCACACACACACTCCCTCCCTCATGAGCGATCCACCCCTCTCTCTTCACCCCCTCACGGGACCCACAAACTCACAAACACTCCACAAAAAAAACGTTACCACGGCAACAGGACAAAGCACGCACGCCCGCAGATGCAGACTAATTCTTTAATGATCACATGTAAGACTTCTGTTGAACAAAGAAATCACACACACACACACCCACTCACTTACACACACATGGTTGGATACACACACTGGTTAGGCAAAATAATCTCCCAGTACCCTCCGTTGCTTGGTACCCCCCCCCCCCCAGCCTTCCATGTTGCCAGGTCCCCTTGTAAAACAGTCCTGGTGGAAAACAGAGTAAAACTCACAGGGCATAGAAATTACAGACAAATGGTCTTGCCTCTCAAATGGCCCCCTACTCCTTATAGAACCCTATGGAAATGTAGTGCACTACATAGGGAGACAGGGTGCCATCTGGGAGGCAGACATGGAGCCTCGGCTTTAAGGTCAAACACTGACGTCAGGCATGTCTGGTGAAACGAGGAGGGACCATTACACTTCATTGAAACCAGGGAGGGTCTGAAGTTGTCTATTTCATGTTATATTTAACCAATACTGTTCAGCTCTTATTCTGTTTCAAGAAGAGGATGTTTTTGGTGAATTTCACTAGTTTGGGTGAATTTAGTTGTTGGGGGTAGTCAGCGTGTGTATAATATACGATGTGCTCACGTACATGTCATTCCAGATAAGCCTAATCAGCTGTTCTCTCTCCGTGAAGATTTCTGCATGAGCCATGCATTGATTTGGCAGCTGCCACGAACTGAAACGGGACACTTTTAATCTGTCCTATCGAACAAGACGCAGACACAGCTGAGTAGCACATTATTCTTTTAGAATCCGTTTGTCTGTTAGAAACACTTAGTCTGTCCTTGACATTTGGAGAGAAACAATGACAGTGTGTAACATAACATCATGGTCACAGCTGACTGAACCAGAGATACTCGTCTGGACTGGAGATATCATACCTGACTGAACCAGAGACACTCGCCTGGACTGGAGATATCATACCTGACTGAACCAGAGATACTCTTCTGGCCTGGAGATATCATACCTGACTGAATCAGAGATACTCTTCTGGACTGGACATATCATACTTGACTGAACCAGAGATACTCTTCTGGACTGTAGATATCATACCTGACTGATCCAGAGATACTCTTCTGGACTGGAGATATCATACTTGACTGAACCAGAGATACTCTTCTGGGCTGTAGATATCATACCTGACTGATCCAGAGATACTCTTCTGGACTGGAGATATCATACCTGACAGAACTAGAGATACTCTTCTGGACTGTAGAGATCATACCTGACTGAACCAGAGATACTCTTCTGGACTGGGGATATCATACCTGACTGAACCAGAGACACTCGTCTGGACCTGGGTTGAAATACCATTTTAAATAATGTATCTGAGCCTAGGCTTAATGGACCAATAGCATAGTTCCAAAACTGTAGGCCATTCCAGGAAAGCTGGAGAAAACTATAAAATGTATTAAAAGATTTCAGATAATATTTGAGCCCAGGTCTCGTTGAGAAACAGTAATCGTTTGAGTCATGAATGGAAGCATGAGGTAATTCACACACCAACTGCAGTTATTCCCTAGACCCAGTGATGACGTAACGTTTGAGGCAACAATTTAACTAAGAACAATGTTGGCTCTCACCTACTGCATTGTGTACCGCATGTGTTTTCAATCAGGTCCTCTCGTCATACAGTATAACATTGGCAACAACACTGTCTGTCTCTCAGCCCTGGTGTGGATTTGGATTCACAGCATGGTCTATATAACAGCATGGTCTATATAACAGCATGGTCTATATAACAGCATGGTCTATATAACAGCATGGTCTATATAACAGCATGGTCTATATAGCAGCATGGTCTATATAGCAGCATGGTCTATATAGCAGCATGGTCTATATATATAACAGCATGGTCTATATATCAGCATGGTCTATATAGCAGCATGGTCTATATATCAGCATGGTCTATATAACAGCATGGTCTATATAGCAGCATGGTCTATATAACAGCATGGTCTATATAACAGCATGGTCTATATAACAGCATGGTCTATATAGCAGCATGGTCTATATAACAGCATGGTCTATATAGCAGCATGGTCTATATATATATAACAGCATGGTCTATATAACAGCATGGTCTATATAGCAGCATGGTCTATATATATATAACAGCATGGTCTATATAACAGCATGGTCCATATAACAGCATGGTCTATATAACAGCATGGTCTATATAGCAGCATGGTCTATATATATAACAGCATGGTCTATATAACAGCATGGTCTATATATATATAACAGCATGGTCTATATAACAGCATGGTCCATATAACAGCATGGTCTATATAGCAGCATTGTCTATATAACAGAATGGTCTATATATATAGCAGCATGGTCTATATAACAGCATGGTCTATATAACAGCATGGTCTATATAACAGCATGGTCTATATAGCAGCATGGTCTATATAACAGCATGGTCTATATATATAACAACATGGTCTATATATATAACAGCATGGTCTATATAACAGCATGGTCTATATAACAGCATGTTCTATATATATAACAGCATGGTCTATATATATAACAGCATGGTCTATATAACATCATGGTATATATATATAACATCATGGTCTATATATATAACAGCATGGTCTATATATATAACAGCATGGTCTATATATATAACAGCATGGTCTATATAACAGCATGGTCAATATATATAACAGCATGGTCTATATATATAACAGCATGGTCTATATAACATCATGGTCTATATATATTTATAACAGCATGGTCTATATAACAGCATGGTCTATATAGCAGCATGGTCTATATAACAGCATGGTCTATATAACAGCATGGTCTATATAACAGCATGGTCTATATAGCAGCATGGTCTATATAGCAGCATGGTCTATATAACAGCATGGTCTATATAACAGCATGGTCTATATGTATAACAGCATGGTCTATATATATAACAGCATGGTCTATATAACATCATGGTCTATATATATTTATAACAGCATGGTCTATATAACAGCATGGTCTATATAACAGCATGGTCTATATAACAGCATGGTCTATATAGCAGCATGGTCTATATAGCAGCATGGTATATATAACAGCATGGTGTATATAACAGCATGGTCTATATAACAGCATGGTCTATATAGCACCATGGTCTATATAACAGCATGGTCTATATATATAGCAGCATGGTCTATATAACAGCATGGTCTATATAACAGAATGGTCTATATAGCAGCATGGTCTATATAGCAGCATGGTCTATATAACAGCATGGTCTATATAACAGCATGGTCTATATAACAGCATGGTCTATATAGCAGCATGGTCTATATAACAGCATGGTCTATATAACAGCATGGTCTATATAACATCATGGTCTATATAGCAGCAGGGTCTATATAGCAGCATGGTCTATATAACAGCATGGTATATATATATATATAACAGCATGGTCTATATATATATATATATAGCAGCATGGTCTATATAACAGCATGGTCTATATAACAGCATGGTCTATATAACAGCATGGTCTATATAGCGGCATGGTCTATATAACAGCATGGTCTATATAACAGCATGGTCTATATAACAGCATGGTCTATATAACAGCATGGTCTATATATATAACAGCATGGTCTATATATATATATAACAGCATGGTCTATATATATATAGCAGCATGGTCTATATAACAGCATGGTCTATATATATATAGCAGCATGGTCTATATAACAGCATGGTGTCTATATAACAGCATGGTCTATATAACAGCATGGTCTATATAACAGCATGGTCTATATAACAGCATGGTCTATATATATATATAGCAGCATGGTCTATATAACAGCATGGTCTATATATATATATAGCAGCATGGTCTATATAACAGCATGGTCTATATATATATATAGCAGCATGGTCTATATAACAGCATGGTCTATATAACAGCATGGTCTATATATATATATAGCAGCATGGTCTATATAACAGCATGGTCTATATAACAGCATGGTCTATATATATATATAACAGCATGGTCTATATAACAGCATGGTCTATATAACATCATGGTCTATATATATATATAGCAGCATGGTCTATATAACAGCATGGTCTATATATATATATAGCAGCATGGTCTATATAACAGCATGGTCTATATATATATATAGCAGCATGGTCTATATAACAGCATGGTCTATATATATATATAGCAGCATGGACTATATAACAGCATGGTCTATATAACAGCATGGTCTATATATATATATAGCAGCATGGTCTATATAGCAGCATGGTCTATATAACAGCATGGTCTATATATATAACAGCATGGTCTATATATATATATATATAGCAGCATGGTCTATATAACAGCATGGTCTATATAACAGCATGGTCTATATATATATAGCAGCATGGTCTATATATATAACAGCATGGTCTATATAACAGCATGGTCTATATAGCAGCATGGTCTATATAACAGCATGGTCTATATAACAGCATGGTCTATATAACAGCATGGTCTATATAGCAGCATGGTCTATATAACAGCATGGTCTATATAACAGCATGGTCTATATAACAGCATGGTCTATATAACAGCATGGTCTATATAGCAGCATGGTCTATATAACAGCATGGTCTATATAACAGCATGGTCTATATAACAGCATGGTCTATATAGCAGCATGGTCTATATAGCAGCATGGTCTATATAACAGCATGGTCTATATAACAGCATGGTCTATATAACAGCATGGTCTATATAACAGCATGGTCTATATAGCAGCATGGTCTATATAGCAGCATGGTCTATATAACAGCATGGTCTATATAACAGCATGGTCTATATAACAGCATGGTCTATATAGCAGCATGGTCTATATAACAGCATGGTCTATATAGCAGCATGGTCTATATAGCAGCATGGTCTATATAGCAGCATGGTCTATATAACAGCATGGTGTCTATATAGCAGCATGGTCTATATAGCAGCATGGTCTATATAACAGCATGGTCTATATAACAGCATGGTCTATATATATATATATAGCAGCATGGACTATATAACAGCATGGTCTATATAACAGCATGGTCTATATATATATATAGCAGCATGGTCTATATAGCAGCATGGTCTATATAACAGCATGGTCTATATATATAACAGCATGGTCTATATATATATATATATAGCAGCATGGTCTATATAACAGCATGGTCTATATAACAGCATGGTCTATATATATATAGCAGCATGGTCTATATATATAACAGCATGGTCTATATAACAGCATGGTCTATATAGCAGCATGGTCTATATAACAGCATGGTCTATATAACAGCATGGTCTATATAACAGCATGGTCTATATAGCAGCATGGTCTATATAACAGCATGGTCTATATAACAGCATGGTCTATATAACAGCATGGTCTATATAACAGCATGGTCTATATAACAGCATGGTCTATATAGCAGCATGGTCTATATAACAGCATGGTCTATATAACAGCATGGTCTATATAACAGCATGGTCTATATAGCAGCATGGTCTATATAGCAGCATGGTCTATATAACAGCATGGTCTATATAACAGCATGGTCTATATAACAGCATGGTCTATATAGCAGCATGGTCTATATAACAGCATGGTCTATATAGCAGCATGGTCTATATAGCAGCATGGTCTATATAGCAGCATGGTCTATATAACAGCATGGTGTCTATATAGCAGCATGGTCTATATAGCAGCATGGTCTATATAACAGCATGGTCTATATAACAGCATGGTCTATATAACAGCATGGTGTCTATATAGCAGCATGGTCTATATAACAGCATGGTGTCTATATAGCAGCATGGTCTATATAGCAGCATGGTCTATATAACAGCATGGTCTATATAGCAGCATGGTCTATATAGCAGCATGGTGTCTATATAGCAGCATGGTCTATATAGCAGCATGGTGTCTATATAACAGCATGGTGTCTATATAGCAGCATGGTCTATATAGCAGCATGGTCTATATAACAGCATGGTCTATATAACAGCATGGTGTCTATATAGCAGCATGGTCTATATAACAGCATGGTCTATATAGCTCCGAATCAGTGGTGTAAAGTACTTACTTCAAGTAAAAAATACTTTGAAATACTACTTAAGTCGTTTTTGGAGTATCTGTACTTTACTATTTATATGTTTTACAACTTTTACTTTACCCCATACATTTTCCATGACAACCAAACGTGTTAGTTACATTTTGAATGCTTACCAGGACAGGAAAGTGGTCCAATTCACACACTTTTCAAGAAAACATCTCTGGTCACACCTACTGTCTCTGATCTGGAGGACTCACTAAACAGAGAACATCCCTGGTCATCCCTACTGCCTCTAATCTGGAGGACTCACTAAACAGAGAACATCCCTGGTCATCCCTACTGCCTCTGATATGGAGGACTCACTAAACAGAGAACATCCCTGGTCATCCCTACTAGCCTCTGATCTGGAGGACTCACTAAACAGAGAACATCCCTGGTCATCCCTACTAGCCTCTGATCTGAAAGACTCACTAAACAGAGAACATCCCTGGTCATCCCTACTAGCCTCTGATCTGGAGGACTCACTAAACACAAACACTTTGTTTGTAAATTGAGACCCTGGCTATCTGTAATGATGTCTGAGTATTGGAGTGTGCCCCTGGCTATCTGTAATGATGTCTGAGTGTTGGAGTGTGCCCCTGGCTATCTGTAATGATGTCTGAGAATTGGAGTGTGCCCCTGGCTATCTGTAATGATGTCTGAGTGTTGGAGTGTGCCCCTGGCTATCTGTAATGATGTCTGAGAATTGGAGTGTGCCCCTGGCTATCTGTAAATGAAGTCTGAGAATTGGAGTGTGCCCCTGGCTATCTGTAAATCATGTCTGAGTGTTGGAGTGTCCCCCTGGCTATCTGTAAATGATGTCTGAGTGTTGGAGTGTGCCCCTGGCTATCTGTAATGATGTCTGAGTATTGGAGTGTGCCCCTGGCTATCTGTAAATGATGTCTGAGTATTGAAGTGTGCCCCTGGCTATCTGTAAATGATGTCTGAGTATTGGAGTGTGCCCCTGGCTATCCGTAAATGATGTCTGAGTATTGGAGTGTGCCCCTGGCTATCTGTAAATGATGTCTGAGTGTTGGAGTGTGCCCCTGGCAATCTGTAATGATGTCTGAGTGTTGGAGTGTGCCCCTGGCTATCTGTAATGATGTCTGAGTGTTGGAGTGTGCCCCTGGCTATCTGTAATGAAGTCTGAGAATTGGAGTGTGCCCCTGGCTATCTGTAAATAATGTCTGAGTGTTGGAGTGTTCCCCTGGCTATCTGTAAATGATGTCTGAGTGTTGGAGTGTCCCCCTGACTATCTGTAAATGATGTCTGAGTGTTGGTGTGTGCCCCTGGCTATCTGTAATGATGTCTGAGTATTGGAGCGTGCCCCTGGCTATCTGTAAATGATGTCTGATTATTGAAGTGTGCCCCTGGCTATCTGTAAATGATGTCTGAGTATTGGAGTGTGCCCCTGGCTATCTGTAAATGATGTCTGAGTATTGGAGTGTGCCCCTGGCTATCCGTAAATGATGTCTGAGTATTGGAGTGTGCCCCTGGCTATCTGTAAATGATGTCTGAGTATTGGAGTGTGCCGCTGGCTATCTGTAAATGATGTCTGAGTATTGGAGTGTGCCCCTGGCTATCTGTAAATTATGTCTGAGTATTGGAGTGTGCCCCTGGCTATCTGTAAATGATGTCTGAGTATTGGAGTGTCCCCCTGGCTATCTGTAAATGATGTCTGAGTATTGGAGTGTCCCCCTGGCTGGCTATCTGTAATGATGTCTGAGTGTTGGAGTGTGCCCATGGCTATCTGTAATGATGTCTGAGTATTGGAGTGTCCCCTGGCTATCCGTAAATGATGTCTGAGTATTGGAGTGTGCCCCTGGCTATCTGTAAATGATGTCTGAGTATTGGAGTGTGCCGCTGGCTATCTGTAAATGATGTCTGAGTATTGGAGTGTGCCCCTGGCTATCTGTAATGATGTCTGAGTGTTGGAGTGTGCCCGTGGCTATCTGTAATGATGTCTGAGTATTGGAGTGTGCCCCTGGCTATCTGTAAATGATGTCTGAGTGTTGGAGTGTGCCCCTGGCTATCTGTAAATTATGTCTGAGTGTTGGAGTGTCCCCCTGGCTATCTGTAAATTATGTCTGAGTTTTGGAGTGTGCCCCTGGCTATCTGTAATGATGTCTGAGTGTTGGAGTGTCCCCCTGGCTATCTGTAAATTATGTCTGAGTGTTGGAGTGTGCCCCTGGCTATCTGTAATGATGTCTGAGTATTGGAGTGTGCCCCTGGCTATCTGTAAATGATGTCTGAGTATTGGAGTGTGCCCCTGGCTATCTGTAAATGATGTCTGAGTATTGGAGTGTGCCCCTGGCTATCTGTAGATGATGTCTGAGTATTGGAGTGTGCCCCTGGCTATCTGTAAATGATGTCTGAGTGTTGGAGTGTGCCCCTGGCTATCTGTAAATTATGTCTGAGTGTTGGAGTGTCCCCCTGGCTATCTGTAAATTATGTCTGAGTTTTGGAGTGTGCCCCTGGCTATCTGTAATGATGTCTGAGTGTTGGAGTGTCCCCCTGGCTATCTGTAAATTATGTCTGAGTATTGGAGTGTGCCCCTGGCTATCTGTAAATGATGTCTGAGTATTGGAGTGTGCCCCTGGCTATCTGTAGATGATGTCTGAGTATTGGAGTGTGCCCCTGGCTATCTGTAAATGATGTCTGAGTATTGGAGTGTGCCCCTGGCTATCTGTAAATGATGTCTGAGTATTGGAGTGTGCCCCTGGCTATCTGTAAATGATGTCTGAGTGTTGGAGTGTGCCCCTGGCTATCTGTAAATTATGTCTGAGTGTTGGAGTGTCCCCCTGGCTATCTGTAAATTATGTCTGAGTTTTGGAGTGTGCCCCTGGCTATCTGTAATGATGTCTGAGTGTTGGAGTGTCCCCCTGGCTATCTGTAAATTATGTCTGAGTGTTGGAGTGTGCCCCTGGCTATCTGTAATGATGTCTGAGTATTGGAGTGTGCCCCTGGCTATCTGTAAATGATGTCTGAGTATTGGAGTGTGCCCCTGGCTATCTGTAAATGATGTCTGAGTATTGGAGTGTGCCCCTGGCTATCTGTAAATGATGTCTGAGAATTGGAGTGTGCCCCTGGCTATCTGTAATGATGTCTGAGTGTTGGAGTGTCCCCCTGGCTATCTGTAAATTATGTCTGAGTGTTGGAGTGTGCCCCTGGCTATCTGTAATGATGTCTGAGTATTGGAGTGTGCCCCTGGCTATCTGTAAATGATGTCTGAGTATTGGAGTGTGCCCCTGGCTATCTGTAAATGATGTCTGAGTATTGGAGTGTGCCCCTGGCTATCTGTAGATGATGTCTGAGTATTGGAGTGTGCCCCTGGCTATCTGTAAATGATGTCTGAGTATTGGAGTGTGCCCCTGGCTATCTGTAAATGATGTCTGAGTATTGGAGTGTGCCCCTGGCTATCTGTAATGATGTCTGAGTGTTGGAGTGTGCCCGTGGCTATCTGTAATGATGTCTGAGTATTGGAGTGTGCCCCTGGCTATCTGTAAATGATGTCTGAGTGTTGGAGTGTGCCCCTGGCTATCTGTAAATTATGTCTGAGTGTTGGAGTGTCCCCCTGGCTATCTGTAAATTATGTCTGAGTTTTGGAGTGTGCCCCTGGCTATCTGTAATGATGTCTGAGTGTTGGAGTGTCCCCCTGGCTATCTGTAAATTATGTCTGAGTGTTGGAGTGTGCCCCTGGCTATCTGTAATGATGTCTGAGTATTGGAGTGTGCCCCTGGCTATCTGTAAATGATGTCTGAGTATTGGAGTGTGCCCCTGGCTATCTGTAAATGATGTCTGAGTATTGGAGTGTGCCCCTGGCTATCTGTAGATGATGTCTGAGTATTGGAGTGTGCCCCTGGCTATCTGTAAATGATGTCTGAGTATTGGAGTGTGCCCCTGGCTATCTGTAAATGATGTTTGAGTATTGGAGTGTGCCCCTGGCTATCTCTAATGATGTCTGAGTGTTGGAGTGTGCCCCTGGCTATCGTTAAAAAAACATTTTTTAAATGTTGCCGTCTGATTTTCTTAACCCATTTAATCCCCATCATGTGTCATTAGCAAACGTTTGAAGTAATCAATCATTGTTTTTGGAAATGTTAATGGAAAAGTAGGTGAAAAAGTGTGTTTTTATGGTCGGTCACAATTGTGACCGTTGGGAAAAGGTGATGTATCCTGAATCAACATATTTATCCTATGCAGTCGTCAAAATTATTATATATCCCAACCCAGTTATTAACACATTTAACACTCTGTCACTGACAGTCCCCAGCCCAGTTATTAACACATTTAAAACTCTGTCACTGACAGTCCCCAGCCCAGTTATTAACACATTTAAAACTCTGTCACTGACAGTCCCCAGCCCAGTTATTAACACATTTAAAACTCTGTCACTGACAGTCCCCAGCCCAGTTATTAACACATTTAACACTCTGTCACTGACAGTCCCCAGCCCAGTTATTAACACATTTAACACTCTGTCACTGACAGTCCCCAGCCCAGTTATTAACACATTTAACACTCTGTCACTGACAGTCCCCAGCCCAGTTATTAACACATTTAAAACTCTGTCACTGACAGTCCCCAGCCCAGTTATTAACACATTTAAAACTCTGTCACTGACAGTCCCCAGCCCAGTTATTAGCACATTTAAAACTCTGTCACTGACAGTCCCCAGCATTGCCACTAGAATGCCCCGTCACATTCTAGTGTGACTAAGGAGGGTAGGCCTTCATCCCTGATAACGTTGTCCCTGTCATGATCTGTTTGTGATAGGTTCAGCATACTCATTCAACCAGCCTGGCTGGCCAATGGCCTGTCTCCCCATCATAGTCTATATCTGACCCATCACTATCACTGAGGACAGCATCTTCCTCATTTTGAGAGAGAGAACTGCAATGTCGCACGCCTTGTCCGGGCGGTCACCTAGATAACAACATATCCAGAACTTGACTCAAAGTGAAACTAAAAGAAAGAACAGAGTAGAAAGTTAGGTCAAACAATAACTATGTATGTGTGTATAAATATGTGTACACCAAGATGCACTGTGTTAATCCTGCCGGTCACTATTGTTGCCGTCAACAAGTTTATTCATTCTATGACCACACTGAACAATGTTGAGTAATTACAAATGCATATATCAATACGAGACACCTTAAAGATTATGTGTACCAAAGATCTTTGTCCTATCTTTATACTAAATTCCCAATCTGGCCCTCAAACCATCACGGTCACCTAATAATCCCCAGTTTACAATTGGCTCATTCATCCCCCCCCCCTCCTCTCCCCTGTAACTATTCCCCAGGTCGTTGCTGTAAATGAGAACGTGTTCTCAGTCAACTTTACCTGGTAAAATAACGGATAAATAAAAATAACATACATTTACTAACCTTTTGTTTTTTGGGAGTTTTTTGGGAGCATCGTCTTCTCATGGTGCAACCAGAAAGTAAACAGCTCTGGTCATGTGACAATTTCCAGGAAACATGTGACACTGCACATATTTCATTGAGACCCTTTAATTATTTCAATATTTGCTGGAAATACATTGATACGTCATTCAGTAACACGTTTAGATCCTTATAACTGGAAATACATTGATACGTCATTCAGTAACATGTTTAGAGGCTTATAACTGGAAATACATTGATACGTCATTCAGTAACACGTTTAGATCCTTATAACTGGAAATACATTGATACGTCATTCAGTAACATGTTTAGATCCTTATAACTGGAAATACATTGATAGGTCATTCAGTAACATGTTTAGATCCTTATAACTGGAAATACATTGATACGTCATTCAGTAACATGTTTAGATCCTTATAACTGGAAATACATTGATACGTCATTCAGTAACATGTTTAGATCCTTATAACTGGAAACACATTGATACGTCATTCAGTAACATGTTTAGATCCTTATAACTGGAAATACATTGATACGTCATTCAGTAACATGTTTAGATCCTTATAACTGGAAATACATTGATACGTCATTCAGTAACATGTTTAGATCCTTATAACTGGAAATACATTGATACGTCATTCAGTAACATGTTTAGATCCTTATAACTGGAAATACATTGATACGTCATTCAGTAACATGTTTAGATCCTTATAACTGGAAATACATTGATACGTCATTCAGTAACATGTTTAGAGGCTTATAACTGGAAATACATTGATACGTCATTCAGTAACATGTTTAGATCCTTATAACTGGAAATACATTGATACGTCATTCAGTAACATGTTTAGAGGCTTATAACTGGAAATACATTGATAGGTCATTCAGTAACATGTTTAGATCCTTATAACTGGAAATACATTGATACGTCATTCAGTAACATGTTTAGATCCTTATAACTGGAAATACATTGATACGTCATTCAGTAACATGTTTAGAGGCTTATAACTGGAAATACATTGATAGGTCATTCAGTAACATGTTTAGAGGCTTATAACTGGAAATACATTGATACGTCATTCAGTAACATGTTTAGAGGCTTATAACTGGAAATACATTGATACGTCATTCAGTAACACGTTTAGATCCTTATAACTGGAAATACATTGATACGTCATTCAGTAACATGTTTAGAGGCTTATAACTGGAAATACATTGATACGTCATTCAGTAACATGTTTAGATCCTTATAACAGAAAACGTTTTTTTACGGTCCTATTGTGACAGATGGGATTAAATAGGTTCATATAAGGAATTTGAAATGATTTATACTTTTACTTTTACTTTTGATTCTTAAGTATATTTTTTTGCAATTAAATATACTTTTTATACTTATGTATATGTAAAGCCAAATACTTTCAGACTTTTACTCAAGTAGTATTTTACTGGGTGACTCACTTTTACTTGAGTCATTTTCTATTAAGGTATCTTTACTTTTACTCAAGTATGACAAGTGGGTGCTTTTTCCATCACTGAATTCTATTGAGCATTCTCCCCCTCTCTTTCTCTCTCTCTCTCTCTCTGTCTCTCTCTCTCTCTCTCTCTCTCTCTCTCTCTGTCTCTCTCTCTCTCTCTGTCTCTGTCTCTGTCTCTGTCTCTCTCTGTCTCTCTCTGTCTCTGTCTCTCTCTCTCTCTGTCTCCCTCTGTCTCTGTCTGTCTCTCTCTCTGTCTCTGTCTCTGTCTCTGTCTCTGTCTCCCTCTCCCTCTCTCTCTCTCTCTCTCTCTCTCTCTCTCTCTCTCGCTCTCTCTCTCTCTCTCTCTCTCTCTCCCTCTCTCTCTCCCTCTCTCTCTCTCGTGTGGTAGAGTGCTTCTTTAAATGGTTTGAACAGAGAGACACCACACTGCCACCACCGTGTTTCCCTTCCTCCTTCACTTCTCTACTCTAGACGAAGAGTCATTAGATTCCCGTGAGGAGCCTCTAGAGCGTCCTCCTCCTTCCTCCTCACGTAAAGTCGACAACTTCATCTAGCTAACCCCTCCTCAAGATGTCGCCTGGGAGGTGCTTCAGAATCACTCATTCTGCTCAGCTCAAAAGTCAGTTGTTTTATTTAATTTTAACCCATAGAGACAGTTCATGATAATAATCTGACTGGGAGGGTTGATTGTTTTTAGATTCCTACGGAGGGAGGTCAAAGTTCCCGACACTAGTCAAAACAGACCGTTTTGACACATTTTCCCATGACTAAGGTAAATAGGAACTGGTCCAAAAAAGCAACACAGGTCATCTGATATCATACTCCCCTTCTCATAGGTTAATATCCAGGAAGGGAGAGGATCTGTCTGAGTCCTGTTATATCAACACACATACACATGCAGTGATCAGAATCATCTCACTAAACCTCACACGCCCAGGACCTGCCTGTTATGTGTTGAGCTAAAAGGAGACTGTAGATGAACACACACGTACGCCCTCTAGTGGTGAAGGGTTGAACAGATCAGGACACGGCTGCTATGTGTTGAGCTAAAAGGAGACTGTAGATGAAGAACACACACATACGCCCTCTAGTGGTGAAGGGTTGAACAGATCAGGACACGGCTGCTATGTGTTGAGCTAAAAGGAGACTGTAGATGAAGAACACACACATACTGTGTATCTGTTCAACCCTTCACCACTAGAGGGCGTATGTGTGTGTTTGGACTTTTAGCTCAACGTAGGAGGAACCCCCCCCCAGTGTCTCAGAGGAACCCCCCCAGGGTCTCAGAGGAACCCCCCGTCTCCCCCCAGTGTCTCAGAGGAACCCCCCCCCCCCCCAGTGTCTCAGAGAAATTCCCCCAGTGTCTCAGAGGAACCCCCCCCCCTCCCCCCAGTGTCTCAGAGGAACCCCCCCAGTGTCTCAGATGATCTGTAGAGCTCCGAGACAGGATTGACAGGATTGTGTCGAGGCACAGATCTGGGGAAGGGTACCAAAACATTTCTGCAGCATTGAAGGTCCCCAACAACACAGTGGCCTCCATCATTCTTAAATTGAAGAAGTTTGGAACCGCCAAAACTCTTCCTAGTGGTGGGCGCCCTGCCAAATTGAGCAATCGGGGGAGAAGGGCCTTGGTCAGGGAGGTGACCAAGATCCCGATGGTCACTCTGACAGCGCTCCAGAGTTCCTCTGTGGAGATGGGAGAACCTTCCAGAAGGACAACCATCTCTGCAGAACTCCACCAATCAGGCCTTTGTGGTAGAGTGGCCAGACAGAAGCCACTCCTCAGTAAAAGGCACATGACAGCCCGCTTGGAGTTTGCCAAAAGACACCTAAAGACTCAGACCATGAAAAACAAGATTCTCTGGCCTGATGAAACCAAGACTGAACTCTTTGGCCTGGATGCCAAGCAAGTTCGGAGGAAACCTGGCACCATCCCTACGGTGAAGCATGGTGGTGGCAGCATCATGCTGTGTGTGGGTAGGTTCTTCAGCAGCAGGGACTGGGAGACTAGTCAGGGTCGAGGGAAAGATGAACGGAGCAAAGTACAGAGAGATCTTTGGTGAAACCTGCTGGAAATAGCTGCTGGAAATAGCTGTGCAGCGACACTCCCCATCCAACCTGACAGAGCTTGAGAGAATCTGCAGAGAAGAATGTGATAAACTCCACCAAATAAATACAGGTGTGCCAAGCTTGTAGCATCATACTCAAGAAGACTCAAGGCTGTAAACGCTGCCAAAGGTGCTTCAACAAAGTACAGAGTAAAGAGTCTCAATACTAAATGTGATATTTCCAATATTTCCCAACATTTCTAAAAACCTGTTTTTTGCTTTGTTATTATGGGGTATTGTGATGTCATTATGGGGTATTGTGATGTCATTATGGGGTATTGTGTGTAGATTGTTGGCGGGACGATTTAATCAATATTAGAATAAGGCTGTGACATAACACAATGTGCTAAAAGTCAAGGGGTCTGAACACTTTACGAATGCACTGTAGTAAGAGACCTAGGCTGTGTGGCCCACTGTCTGCCATTTAACAGACTCTTTTATCCAAATCAACATACAGCAGTGGAGGTTGGTACCGTTGAAGATGAGGGAGGATGATACATTTGTTATCGTTTAAGATGAGGGAGGATGATACATTTGGTACCCTTGAAGAAGAGGGAGGATGATACATGTTTTATGAGCATGGCTTTATTTCTATTACAGGTTTAGGTTACTGTCATTCATATTCCATTCACCCAGATCAATGTAACAGTGACAGGTTTAGGTTACTGTCATTCATATTCCATTCACCCAGTTCAATGTAACAGTGATAGGTTTAGGTTACTGTCATTCATATTCACCCAGTTCAATGTAACAGTGATAGGTTTAGGTTACTGTCATTCATATTCACCCAGTTCAATGTAACAGTGATAGGTTTAGGTTACTGTCATTCATATTCCTTCTGGTATCTACGTACTCTCCTCGTCTCACCTTTCCCTTCACTTGTGGTCTTCAGTGCACAACACGTCAGCTGTCTGTGACCAGGCGAAAAAACCTTTCCAAGCCAAACCTTCATATCATAACCGCTAACTGCTAACGTCAAGTCAACAACATAGCTTCTAGAAGCTAACACTTTAGTAAACCCGCTACAATCATGCAGTACAGTGTACAGTTAGCAGCAAGCGGTTTAGCACTTACACTGGCAGGCCACGGAATCAAACCAACCGCTAACCTTGACTTGGAACAGTTCCGTTGTTGGATAATCAATCAATCAATCAAATTTATTTTATATAGCCCTTCGTACATCGGCTGATATCTCAAAGTGCTGTACATAAACCCAGCCTAAAACCCCAAACAGCAAGCAATGCAGGTGTAGAAGCACGGCGGCTAGGAAAAACTCCCTAGAAAGGCCAAAACCTAGGAAGAAACCTAGAGAGGAACCAGGCTATGTGGGGTGGCCAGTCCTCTTCTGGCTGTGCCGGGTGGAGATTATAACAAAACATGGTCAAGATGTTCAAATGTTCATAAATGACCAGCATGGTCGAATAATAATAAGGCAGAATAGTTGAAACTGGAGCAGCAGCACAGTCAGGTGGACTGGGGACAGCAAGGAGTCATCATGTCAGGTATTCCTGGGGCATGGTCCTATGGCTCAGGTCAGTTGAAACTGGAGCAGCAGCACAGCCAGGTGGACTGGGGACAGCAAGGAGTCATCATGTCAGGTAGTCCTGGGGCATGGTCCTAGGGCTCAGGTCCTCCGAGAGAGAGAAAGAGAGAAGGAGAGAATTAGAGAACGCACACTTAGATTCACACAGGACACCGAATAGGACAGGAGAAGTACTCCAGATATAACAAACTGACCCTAGCCCCCCGACACATAAACTACTGCAGCATAAATACTGGAGGCTGAGACAGGAGGGGTCAGGAGACACTGTGGCCCCATCCGAGGACACCCCCGGACAGGGCCAAACAGGAAGGATATAACCCCACCCACTTTGCCAAAGCACAGCCCCCACAACACTAGAGGGATATCTTCAACCACCAACTTACCATCCTGAGACAAGGCTGAGTATAGCCCACAAAGACCTCCGCCACGGCACAACCCAAGGGGGGGGGGGGGGGGGGGGGCAACCCAGACAGGATGACCACAGCAGTGACTCAACCCACTCAGGTGACGCACCCCCTCCAGGGACGGCATGAGAGAGCCCCAGTAAAGCCAGTGACTCAGCCCCTGTAATAGGGTTAGAGGCAGAGAATCCCAGTGGAAAGAGGGGAACCGGCCAGGCAGAGACAGCAAGGGCGGTTCGTTGCTCCAGAGCCTTTCCGTTCACCCTCCCACTCCTGGGCCAGACTACACTCAATCATATGACCCACTGAAGAGATGAGTCTTCAGTAGAGACTTAAAGGTTGAGACCGAGTTTGCGTCTCTGACATGGGTAGGCAGACCGTTCCATAAAAATGGAGCTCTATAGGAGAAAGCCCTGCCTCCAGCTGTTTGCTTAAAAATTCTAGGGACAATTAGGAGGCCTGCGTCTTGTGACCGTAGCGTACGTGTAGGTATGTACGGCAGGACCAAATCAGAGAGATAGGTAGGAGCAAGCCCATGTAATGCTTTGTAGGTTAGCAGTAAAACCTTGAAATCAGCCCTTGCTTTGACAGGAAGCCAGTGTAGAGAGGCTAGCACTGGAGTAATATGATCAAATTTTTTGGTTCTAGTCAGGATTCTAGCAGCCGTATTTAGCACTAACTGAAGTTTATTTAGTGCTTTATCCGGGTAGCTGGAAAGTAGAGCATTGCAGTAGTCTAACCTAGCAGTAACAAAAGCATGGATTAATTTTTCTGCATCATTTTTGGACAGAAAGTTTCTGATTTTTGCAATGTTACGTAGATGGAAAAAAGCTGTCCTTGAAATGGTCTTGATATGTTCTTCAAAAGAGAGATCAGGGTCCAGAGTAACGCCGAGGTCCTTCACAGTTTTATTTGAGACGACTGTACAACCATTAAGATTAATTGTCAGATTCAACAGAAGATCTCTTTGTTTCTTGGGACCTAGAACAAGCATCTCTGTTTTGTCCGAGTTTAAAAGTAGAAAGTTTGCAGCCATCCACTTCCTTATGTCTGAAACACATTCTTCTAGCAAGGGCAATTTTGGGGCTTCACCATGTTTAATTGAAATGTACAGCTGTGTGTCATCCGCATAGCAGTGAAAGTTAACATTATATTTTCGAATGACATCCCCAAGAGGTAAAATATATAGTGAAAACAATAGTGGTCCTAAAACGGAACCTTGAGGAACACCGAAATTTACAGTTGATTTGTCAGAGGACAAACCATTCACAGAGACAAACTGATATCTTTCCGACAGATAAGATCTAAACCAGGCCAGAACTTGTCCGTGTAGACCAATTTGGGTTTCCAATCTCTCCAAAAGAATGTGGTGATCGATGGTATCAAAAGCAGCACTAAGGTCTAGGAGCACGAGGACAGATGCAGAGCCTCGGTCCGATGCCATTAAAATGTCATTTACCACCTTCACAAGTGCCGTCTCAGTGCTATGATGGGGTCTAAAACCAGACTGAAGCATTTCGTATACATTGTTTGTCTTCAGGAAGGCAGTGAGTTGTTGCGCAACAGCCTTTTCTAAAATTTTTGAGAGGAATGGAAGATTCGATATAGGCCGATAGTTTTTTATATTTTCTGGGTCAAGGTTTGGCTTTTTCAAGAGAGGCTTTATTACTGCCACTTTTAGTGAGTTTGGTACACATCCGGTGGATAGAGAGCCGTTTATTATGTTCAACATAGGAGGGCCAAGCACAGGAAGCAGCTCTTTCAGTAGTTTAGTTGGAATAGGGTCCAGTATGCAGCTTGAAGGTTTAGAGGCCATGATTATTTTCATCATTGTGTCAAGAGATATAGTACTAAAACACTTGAGCGTCTCTCTTGATCCTAGGTCCTGGCAGAGTTGTGCAGACTCAGGACAACTGAGCTTTGAAGGAATACGCAGATTTAAGGAGGAGTCCGTAATTTGCTTTCTAATAATCATAATCTTTTCCTCAAAGAAGTTCATGAATTTATCACTGCTAAAGTGAAAGTCATCCTCTCTTGGGGAATGCTGCTTTTTAGTTAGCTTTGCGACAGTATCAAAAAGGAATTTTGGATTGTTCTTATTTTCCTCAATTAAGTTAGAAAAATAGGATGATCGAGCAGCAGTAAGGGCTCTTCGGTACTGCACAGTACTGTCTTTCCAAGCTAGTCGGAAGACTTCCAGTTTGGTGTGGCGCCATTTCCGTTCCAATTTTCTGGAAGCTTGCTTCAGAGCTCGGGTATTTTCTGTATACCAGGGAGCTAGTTTCTTATGAGAAATGTTTTTAGTTTTTAGGGGTGCAACTGCATCTAGGGTATTGCGCAAGGTTAAGTTGAGTTCCTCAGTTAGGTGGTTAACTGATTTTTGTCCTCTGGCGTCCTTGGGTAGACAGAGGGAATCTGGAAGGACATCAAGGAATCTTTGTGTTGTCTGTGAATTTATAGCACGACTTTTGATGATCCTTGGTTGGGGTCTGAGCAGATTATTTGTTGCAATTGCAAACGTAATAAAATGGTGGTCCGATAGTCCAGGATTATGAGGAAAAACATTAAGATCCACAACATTTATTCCATGGGACAAAACTAGGTCCAGCGTATGACTGTGACAGTGAGTGGGTCCAGAGACATGTTGGACAAAACCCACTGAGTCGATGATGGCTCCGAAAGCCTTTTGGAGTGGGTCTGTGGACTTTTCCATGTGAATATTAAAGTCACCAAAGATTAGAATATTATCCGCTATGACTACAAGGTCCGATAGGAATTCAGGGAACTCAGTGAGGAACGCTGTATATGGCCCAGGAGGCCTGTAAACAGTAGCTATAAAAAGTGATTGAGTAGGCTGCATAGATTTCATGACTAGAAGCTCAAAAGACGAAAACGTCATTTTTTTTTTTGTAAATTGAAATTTGCTATCGTAAATGTTAGCAACACCTCCGCCTTTGCGGGATGCACGGGGGATATGGTCACTAGTGTAGCCAGGAGGTGAGGCCTCATTTAACACAGTAAATTCATCAGGCTTAAGCCATGTTTCAGTCAGGCCAATCACATCAAGATTATGATCAGTGATTAGTTCATTGACTATAATTGCCTTTGAAGTAAGGGATCTAACATTAAGTAGCCCTATTTTGAGATGTGAGGTATCATGATCTCTTTCAATAATGACAGGAATGGAGGTGGTCTTTATCCTAGTGAGATTGCTAAGGCGAACACCGCCATGTTTAGTTTTGCCCAACCCAGGTCGAGGCACAGACACGGTCTCAATGGTGATAGCTGAGCTGACTACACTGACTGTGCTAGTGGCAGACTCCACTATGCTGGCAGGCTGGCTAACAGCCTGCTGCCTGGCCTGCACCCTATTTCATTGTGGAGCTAGAGGAGTTAGAGCCCTGTCTATGTTGGTAGATAAAATGAGAGCACCCCTCCAGCTAGGATGGAGTCCGTCACTCCTCAGCAGGTCAGGCTTGGTCCTGTTTGTGGGTGAGTCCCAGAAAGAGGGCCAATTATCTACAAATTCTATCTTTTGGGAGGGGCAGAAAACAGTTTTCAACCAGCGATTGAGTTGTGAGACTCTGCTGTAGAGCTCATCACTCCCCCTAACTGGGAGGGGGCCAGAGACAATTACTCGATGCCGACACATCTTTCTAGCTGATTTACACGCAGAAGCTATGTTGCGCTTGGTGATCTCTGACTGTTTCATCCTAACATCGTTGGTGCCGACGTGGATAACAATATCTCTATACTCTCTACACTCGCCAGTTTTAGCTTTAGCCAGCACCATCTTCAGATTAGCCTTAACGTCGGTAGCCCTGCCCCCCGGTAAACAGTGTATGATCGCTGGATGATTCTCAAGTCTAATACTGCGGGTAATGGAGTCGCCAATGACTAGAGTTTTCAATTTGTCAGAGCTAATGGTGGGAAGCTTCGGCGTCTCAGACCCCGTAACGGGAGGAGTAGAGACCAGAGAAGACTCGGCCTCTGACTCCGACCCGCTGCTTAATGGGGAAAACCGGTTGAAAGTTTCTGTCGGCTGAATGAGCGACACCGGTTGAGCGTTCCTACAGCATTTCCTTCCAGAAACCGTGAGAAAGTTGTCCGGCTGCGGGGACTGTGCCAGGGGATTTATACTACTATCTGTACTTACTGGTGGCACAGACGCGGTCTCATCCTTTCCTACACTGAAATTACCCTTGCCTAGCGATTGCGTCTGAAGCTGGGCTTGTAGCACAGCTATCCTCGCCGTAAGGCGAGTACAGCGACTGCAATTAGAAGGCATCATGTTAATGTTACTACTTAGCTTCGGCTGTTGGAGGTCCTGACGAACCGTGTCCAGATAAAGCGTCCGGAGTGAAAAAGTTGAGTAGGAAAAAACAAAAATATAAACGGTAATTAAAAAGTAAAAACCGTAAATTTGTCAGGTAGCAAAACAGGTTGGCAACAAAACGCACAGCAACTCAAAAACAAGTCTGCAAGTCGTGACCGGAAAAGTGCGTGGATAACCATAGCCAGCCAAGTAACATAGCATCCTTCTCTGTTTGAGCCGGATTTGAGTAGGCTAAACTAGCTAGCTGCATTCGCTAGCTAAGTACCTGAAAGTTAAATAAAATAAGAAATATATCTAGCTCTGTCTCTCTCTCTTTTGCTTCTCCTTGATTTTTGAAGAAATTAATTAGTTCATAACTGTTCAACTATTGTCTTTCTCTATCTTTGAGTCAACTACTCACTAGATTTGATGCACTGCAGTGCTAACTAGCTGTAGCTTATGCTTTCAGTACTAGATTCATTCTCTGATCCTTTGATTGGGTGGACAACATGTCAGTTCAAGCTGCAAGAGCTCTGATAGGTTGGAGAACGTTCTGTGGAAGTTGTCATAATTACTGTGTAAGTCTATGGAAGGGGGTGAGAACCGTGAGCCTCTGAGGTTTTGTATTGAAGTCAATGTACCCAGAGGAGGATGGAAGCTAGCTGTCCTCCTGCTACACCATGGTGCTACCCTTCAGAGCGCTGCTGAGGCTTACTGTAGAACTTCAATGCAAACAATGTGTTTTAATCAATTATTTGGTGACGTGAATATATTTAGTATAGTTTTATCTAAAAAGGATAACATTTTTAATGTTTCACAATTTTTATTTTTATGAAATTGACCGAGGAGGATGGTCCTCCACTTCCTCCTCTGAGGAGCCTCCACTGACTCACAGTCACGCAAGCTTACATTTTACAATTTGTCCATTTCCCCCATTATAAAAAATAAATAACAAAATATTGAAGTATTTTCTTTTATTAGACAGAGTTGTGTAAATAGGAATGACAGGAGGAGAATGTAGATTAAAATGGAGGATGTTATCAGATGAGACATATGAACACAAATACACATATTAGGGGTCTTGTTAAAGGGTCTTAAGGGTCGGACTCAAACATCTTCTTTCTACCGTCCATGCCAGCCTTGTCCTCAATGTTCTTACGCCAGTCAGCTGCATCTTTCACCTGTGGAGTTAGAGAAAGGAGAGGAGAGGAGAGGAGAGGGAGAGGAGAGGAGAGGGAGAGGAGAGGAGAGGAGAGGAGAGGAGAGGAGAGGAGAGGAGAGGACAAGAGGAGAGGAGAGGACAAGAGGAGAGGAGAGGAGAGGAGAGGAGAGGAGAGGAGAGGAGATGAGATGAGTTTGGATGAGGTTATAAGGTGGTTGGGAACCCTGATATTCAAAATTGTGTAAGGCAGTCTGTCTAGCATGGGGCCTCTTGGACACATTCCAACCCTACTCTGTAAAACAGAAGCAACCCTACCTCCTCCTTGACCTCCTTCTTGACTTGCTTCAGGTTGGACCTCAGATCCATGGACACCTTGTGTTTGGAGCCCAGCAGAGCCTGGAGCATAGCATCAGCAGACATGCGGACTTTCTTCAGGACGGGCTTCCTGAACTTGCCCTTCAGGTCTTGTAGTTTTATCTTCAGATCCTCAATCTGAAAAGAGAGAGTGAGAGTGAGAGAGAGAGCGAGAGAGAGAGAGCATGCTCGTCAGTGAAATGTCCCCTTTATACTGAAGAATGACCATCTGTCCAGGAATACATTTGAAAATGTAAATGTACCTCCTTATCGGACTTGGCTACTTTGCTTTGCGTGTCATATCTCTGCTCATCCACTGCATCAATCTGCTGGTGGAGCTTCTTGCACAGATCCTAGAGAGAGAGCGAGAGAGCCAGAGAGCGAGAGAGAGAGAGAGAGAGAGAGAGAGAGCGAGAGAGAGAGCGAGAGCGAGATGCAGAGAGATGCAGAGAGAGAGAGAGCGAGAGAGCGACAGAGAGAGAGAGAGGATTGGATGAGGTTATAGGGAGAGAGAGAGAGAGAGAGAGAGAGAGAGAGCAAGAGAGAGAGAGAGCGAGAGCGAGAGAGAGAGCGAGAGAGCGAGAGAGCGAGAGAGATGCAGAGAGATGCAGAGAGAGAGAGCGAGAGAGCGACAGAGAGAGAGAGAGAGAGAGGATTGGATGAGGTTATAGGGTGAGAGAGAGCGAGAGAGCGAGAGAGAGAGAGATAGCGAGAGAGAGCGAGAGAGCGACAGAGAGAGAGAGAGAGAGAGAGAGAGAGGATTGGATGAGGTTATAGGGTGAGAGAGAGCGAGAGAGCGAGAGAGAGAGAGCGAGAGAGAGAGAGCGAGAGGATGAGATAATGTAAGAGAGTACATTTAAAGATAATAGATACTTGTGAAATTATATAAATTATATAACTGAATATCCTGGAAAGCTACAATCCAGCTTGATTTTGTTCCACCCTTACTTTAACACCCCTGATGGAGCTAGTCAGCTCCTGAATCAGTTATAGTTTGTCTGGAGCAAAAACCTGCACACACAGTAGCTCTCCATAGGTACGTGGAGTACCTGGAGTTCCTGAATGGATCCCGGAACAGAGAGGGAGGGGACATTCTCATCCATGTAGCTGTTTTTGTCCTCCTCTGCCTGGATGGCCTCAGCCTCTATGAACCCCTGGGCAATCTGGAGCATCAAGCTCTGGGGGGTAATGACACAGGGGGAAGTGGTTAGTGTACCTAGACACAATGGTTAGCCAGTTGATCAGAAATGCAGTTGTTTACATGGGCATTTGGTCAATAATTTGACTATTTGGATTAAAGTTGGGCTTAGTCTACATCCCTGTCACACTCCCCAGAGGAAAACATGTATTTATGTTTTATTTATGTGTTTATGTTTTGAAATCTTGAATTCAGATTTTTTTAAATTTGATAATTGATATATAAAATCTAGAATCCTTTTAAAAAAACTAAATGTTAACGTGGACTCAGTCCTTTTGACGTCTCTCAACGCGTTATTATGACGCGTTGTTGTGCATCTAGGCCTCCTCCTTAGGGAGGGAGAGAGGGAGGTTATTATGATGCGTTGTTGTGCCTCTAGGCCTCCTCCTTAGGGAGGGAGAGAGGGATGTTATTATGACGCGTTGTTGTGCCTCTAGGCCTCCTCCTTAGGGAGGGAGAGAGGGAGGTTATTATGACACGTTGTTGTGCGTCTAGGCCTCCTCCTTAGGGAGGGAGAGAGGGAGGGTATTATGACGCGTTGTTGTGCGTCTAGGCCTCCTCCTTAGGGAGGGAGAGAGGGAGGTTATTATGACGCGTTGTTGTGCGTCTAGGCCTCCTCCTTAGGGAGGGAGAGAGGGAGGTTATTATGACGCGTTGTTGTGCGTCTAGGCCTCCTCCTTAGGGAGGGAGAGAGGGAGGTTATTATGACGCGTTGTTGTGCGTCTAGGCCTCCTCCTTAGGGAGGGAGAGAGGGAGGTTATTATGACGCGTTGTTGTGCGTCTAGGCCTCCTCCTTAGGGAGGGAGAGAGGGAGGTTATTATGACGCGTTGTTGTGCGTCTAGGCCTCCTCCTTAGGGAGGGAGAGAGGGAGGTTATTATGACGCGTTGTTGTGCGTCTAGGCCTCCTCCTTAGGGAGGGAGAGAGGGAGGTTATTATGACGCGTTGTTGTGCGTCTAGGCCTCCTCCTTAGAAGGGAGAGAGGGAGGTTATTATGACGCGTTGTTGTGCGTCTAGGCCTCCTCCTTAGGGAGGGAGGGAGGTTATTATGACGTGTTGTTGTGCGTCTAGGCCTCCTCCTTAGGGAGGTAGGGAGGGAGGTTATTATGACGTGTTGTTGTGCCTCTAGGCCTCCTCCTTAGGGAGGTAGGGAGGGAGGTTATTATGATGTGTTGTTGTGCCTCTAGGCCTCCTCCTTAGGGAGGGAGAGAGGGAGGTTATTATGACGCGTTGTTGTGCGTCTAGGCCTCCTCCTTAGGGAGGGAGGGAGGGAGGTTATTATGACGCGTTGTTGTGCGTCTAGGCCTCCTCCTTAGGGAGGGAGAGAGGGAGGTTATTATGACGCGTTGTTGTGCCTCTAGGCCTCCTCCTTAGGGAGGGAGGGAGGGAGGTTATTATGACGTGTTGTTGTGCCTCTAGGCCTCCTCCTTAGGGAGGGAGGTTATTATGACGTGTTGTTGTGCGTCTAGGCCTCCTCCTTAGGGAGGGAGGGAGGGAGGTTATTATGACGCGTTGTTGTGCGTCTAGGCCTCCTCCTTAGGGAGGGAGAGAGGGAGGTTATTATGACGCGTTGTTGTGCGTCTAGGCCTCCTCCTTAGGGAGGGAGGGAGGGAGGTTATTATGACGTGTTGTTGTGCCTCTAGGCCTCCTCCTTAGGGAGGGAGAGAGGGAGGTTATTATGACGCGTTGTTGTGCGTCTAGGCCTCCTCCTTAGGGAGGGAGGGAGGGAGGTTATTATGACGCGTTGTTGTGCCTCTAGGCCTCCTCCTTAGGGAGGGAGGGAGGGAGGTTATTATGACGCGTTGTTGTGCCTCTAGGCCTCCTCCTTAGGGAGGGAGGTTATTATGACGCGTTGTTGTGCGTCTAGGCCTCCTCCTTACCTTCAGATGTTGCCTGCGACTCGACGACATCTTTTTACTTCAGAGAAGATTAGATGGGGGGGGAGGGAGGGGCGGGGAGGGGGAGGAAAAACATGAGTTGAGATACACAGCTTTAAGAGCTTGGGATGAAAACCACAGAATAACAGTTGATGTACTGAATGCTCCCGAAGACCACCAAAAGTAGACATGTATAACATATGGAATTCTTGATTCTTAGAAGATATCTCAATCAAAATGAACATGTTGAGAGAGCTGTAACTGTACTCAAACAGAATCAGTACGTACTCTGACATCTTGGCCGGTGGTTGATATCACTTCCTTTTGAAGAGAGATGTGAATAAGTTGTCAGCATGTGAAGATACGATATTTATGGCATTTAACTCAGTGTAACATTATAGTCCACACTTTGTGGAAATAATTCATTTTAACACACAACCCTCAGGGTTAGAGGGACACATCACATCTCTAAATGTTAAAGTACAGGCCTCAGGGTTAGAGGGGCACATCACATCTCTACATTTTAAAGTACAGGCCTCAGGGAGGAGGGGCACATCACATCTCTACATTTAGACAGTGTGTGGTGTGTCAGTTGTCTTGTATCATGGGTCTATTTGTGCGTTCCTGTGTGGTGGTGGTGAGGGGGGTAGCTGACTAACACCCGAAACCACAACAGCTGAGAATTCCCTCCTTGTCCGCCTCCTGTGGACTTTCCTTAAAGTGTCCCAAGACAGGGTGCAGCAAAGTGGTCAACACACGTCTCCCAAAAATACCTGTCTGGGCTGCTGGCTCTATCTAACAGACATAGACCATGTAGTCTGGACACTTAGTGTACTGGCTGGCTCTATCTGACAGACATAGACCATGTAGTCTGGACACTTAGTGTACTGGCTGGCTCTAACTAACAGACATAGACCATGTAGTCTGGACACTAGTGTACTGGCTGGCTCTATCTGACAGACATAGATCATGTAGTCTGGACACTTAGTGTACTGGCTGGGTTTGTCTAACAGACATAGACCATGTAGTCTGGACACTTAGTGTACTGGCTGGTTCTAACTAACAGACATAGACCATGTAGTCTGGACACTTAGTGTACTGGCTGGCTCTATCTGACAGACATAGACCATGTAGTCTGGACACTTAGTGTACTGGCTGGTTCTAACTAACAGACATAGACCATGTAGTCTGGACACTTAGTGTAATGGCTGGGTTTGTCTAACAGACATAGACCATGTAGTCTGGACACTTAGTGTACTGGCTGGGTTTGTCTAACAGACATAGACCATGTAGTCTGGACACTTAGTGTACTGGCTGGTTCTAACTAACAGACATAGACCATGTAGTCTGGACACTTAGTGTAATGGCTGGGTTTGTCTAACAGACATAGACCATGTAGTCTGGACACTTAGTGTACTGGCTGGTTCTATCTAACAGACATAGACCATGTAGTCTGGACACTTAGTGTACTGGCTGGTTCTAACTAACAGACAGACCATGTAGTCTGGACACTTAGTGTACTGGCTGGTTCTATCTAACAGACCATGTAGTCTGGACACTTAGTGTACTGGCTGGCTCTGTCTAACAGACATAGACCATGTAGTCTGGACACTTAGTGTACTGGCTGGTTCTAACTAACAGACATAGACCATGTAGTCTGGACACTTAGTGTACTGGCTGGTTCTAACTAACAGACATAGACCATGTACTCTGGACACTTAGTGTACTGGCTGGGTTTGTCTAACAGACATAGACCATGTAGTCTGGACACTTAGTGTACTGCCTGGTTCTATCTAACAGACATAGACCATGTAGTCTGGACACTTAGTGTACTGGCTGGTTCTAACTAACAGACATAGACCATGTAGTCTGGACACTTAGTGTACTGGCTGGTTCTAACTAACAGACATAGACCATGTAGTCTGGACACTTAGTGTACTGGCTGGCTCTAACTAACAGACATAGACCATGTAGTCTGGACACTTAGTGTACTGGCTGGCTCTAACTAACAGACATAGACCATGTAGTCTGGACACTTAGTGTACTGGCTGGCTCTAACTAACAGACATAGACCATGTAGTCTGGACACTTAGTGTACTGGCTGGCTCTAACTAACAGACATAGACCATGTAGTCTGGACACTTAGTGTACTGGCTGGGTTTGTCTTCTATCTTTTAAATGTTTGATTTAGAAAGTGTTTCTGACATATCTGAGTGGAAAAACTAGTTTGTCTGCCGCTTCAAAAATGTCTAAAAAATATACATAAAGGTTTAGAGTGATAAAGAAATTCTGTCTTCAGTTAATCAATCAACAGTACGTCAGTTAAACGGGATAAATAAATAAATATAAATACCAGGAAGTCTTAAAACTGTAAAAAGATCATGCCATTCATTAAATCAATAACTCCACACCAATATTCAGTTTTACAGTAAAACTATAAGAATAACATCTGGGCTATTTCTCCTAAAACATCTACCTATCTTGTGAAGTCAGAGTTAGAGAATCATTTTAACCAATTTTATAAAAAATTAAAATAAATGTACCTCCTTAGAATACAAAGCGTTCTACCACAGTAACATATCTGTCTCCCGTGAGATGGATGGATGCCATGTTAATTCATACATGCCAGTTGACTGTTAGGACAGCCAACCTACTAGTCAGCATCCTGATCCCAAGTGTTGAAAAAACAACCCTCTGTCAAAGTAGACAAGGCACAGCATCTTCTTCTTCTACTATAAACACCAAGATGTTTTAGTTTTTTTTTTACGTGTAAATTCTTGTAAATTAATACCACTTACACATTTTTCAGTGAGTAGCATCTATTTACGTTGTGTGATAATTACAGTCAACTAATAGAAAAATGCTAGACTATAAATCACAGTGATACTGAATCTCTACTGAATGCAGAGTTGAAACCAAGAGAGGACAGGAGATAGAAGATAGGAATGGGAGGAATCTCACCTAGAAGAAAGAGAACGTTGCAAGACGGAGGGATGAGTGACTGAGATTGTCAAGCCAGGGAGGAGAAATATGAAGAAGGGTATATATAGGCACAGTTCTGGGACCAGCTGTCTGTTTATCCCTAAAAGCACCAACAGGGAGGGGTCAATTTTGACCTCGAGGGCACAAAAAACGTGATAATTTAAAATCCCGTTTTTTTTTGTCCTTCTGAACTAATCACAGACAAAAATATTAATATGGTGGAATGAAAAAAAGTATCTCTCTTTAGTTAGACAGAGACGTAGGGAGCAACCAGATGAAATCAGAGATAGACAGAGAGGTAGGGAGAAATCAGATGAAATCAGAGATAGACAGAGAGGTAGGGAGAAATCAGATGAAATCAGAGATAGACAGAGAGGTAGGGAGAAATCAGATGAAATCAGAGATAGACAGAGAGGTAGGGAGTAACCAGATGAAATCAGAGATAGACAGAGAGGTAGGGAGAAATCAGATGAAATCAGAGATAGACAGAGAGGTAGACAGAGACGTAGGGAGAAACCAGATTAAATCAGAGTTAGACAGAGACGTAGGGAGAAACCAGATGAAATCAGAGTTAGACAGAGGTAGGGAGTAACCAGATGAAATCAGAGATAGACAGAGAGGTAGACAGAGAGGTAGGGAGAAACCAGATGAAATCAGAGATAGACAGAGAGGTAGACAGAGAGGTAGGGAGTAACCAGATGAAATCAGAGATAGACAGAGAGGTAGACAGAGAGGTAGACAGAGAGTAGACAGAGAGGTAGGGAGAAACCAGATGAAATCAGAGATAGACAGAGAGGTAGACAGAGAGTTAGACAGAGAGTTAGACAGAGACGTAGGGAGAAACCAGGTTAAATCAGAGTTAGACAGAGACGTAGGGAGAAATCAGATGAAGTCAGAGATAGACAGAGAGGTAGGGAGAAACCAGATGAAATCAGAGGTAGACAGAGAGGTAGGGAGAAATCAGGTGAAATCAGAGAGCTGCTGTCCAGCGTGACCCCAAGGAGCCGTATTCGGCAGCCACACCTGCTGAGCTCTAAGCAGCTGGTGATCTGACAGAGTTAGATTCTGCCCTTACTGACCAATGTGACCCCAGTAAGCCGTCTTCGGGTTGCCACACCTGCCGGTGGTGTTTATTGGTCAGGCTGGTTCCTGCATGACCAGGAGGTCTATAAACAGACTGGTTAAACCACATAGCAACTCCTCAGTGTGAATCATGTGGTCCTTTCCAAACGTTGTACCCCTTGAACACTTCAATATTACTGTAGCCATGTAATTTCAAGATCAGGTTAAACCAATCAGAGCAGGTTAAACCCGTCAGGACGGTCATGCTGGTCTGTTGTTGTGAAGACATAACAGTAGTGACTCCACAAATCACAAAAAAACAGTTTCTATTAGCTGACCAGGGTTTATTTGATGACAATTAGTATAAATATTGCACAATATAATTTTTTTGTGGGGGGGGGGGTCACGTAGCTGTTTTTGTGTTTCGTGTGAAACAAAAGACTAGATATCCAATTGGGGGACTAACGGAACTCCGAACACATAGTTTGTTCGTTTAAACTGGAGCGTTTGATTATACACGTGGATATCTGTCAGAAGAGTTTCAGACAGGTTTTTGTTTCTACTCCTTAGTAGTCTCAAACATCTTCCTGTCTGGAACTCCAGGAACATCTACTCCTTATGAGTCTCAAACATCTTCCTGTCTGGAACTCCAGGAACATCTACTCCTTATGAGTCTCAAACATCTTCTTTCTGTCTGATTTGTCTTCGATGTTCTTACGCCAGTCACCCACAGCATCTTTGTCCTGACGGGGGGAAGAATGGCAGAATAAGTACATGAGTGAAAGTGTATTTGAAATATATGACACTTGGTGTCGGCAGTGGGATCCTCAGTGTTAGCATGATTCATATTGGAGTGTTTGGGTTGAACAGGCTTACAGTGGTTCCTGCTTAGAGACAGGCCTATACTGGGAGACGTTGTCTTTGAAAGTTTGGACTTATGATATGACATTTGGTGTCAGAAGTGGGATCCTGAAGAACAGCTACAGAACAGACACATTCACGGACGAGGCTTTCAAATAAAACTATCACGTTGTTTACACAGTAAATAAGTCACATTACAGTCATATAGTAACATTATTAAGCTAAACTATACTATAATTATGTTCTTATGTCCAGAACAACACTCACCTCTTCCTTGACGTCCTTCTTGACTTGTTTCAGGTTGGACCTCAGATCCATGGACACCTTGTGTTTGGAGCCCAGCAGAGCCTGGAGCATAGCATCAGCAGACATGCGGACTTTCTTCAGGACGGGCTTCCTGAACTTTCCATTCAGTTCAACTACCTTCATCTTCAAGTCCTCAACCTGTTTGGAATTCAACAGGAAGCACTTATCACACACAGACAATTGACTGCCAGACGCCAAACACCAGTGGAACTACTGTTACCCCCTTGGCTCTGTCTTAGAGAGTAAGTTAACTAATAATATGAGTAACAGTGGTAGAACTCCTCACCTCCTTCTCGGACTTGGTCACCTTGGTTGACATGTCGTATCTCTCCTCATCAACCCTCTCGATCTTCTGATGGAGCTTCTTGCACAAGTCCTGAAGAGAGACATACAGAGAGACATAGAGAGAGAGAAAGAGAGACAGAGAGAGAGAGAAAGAGAGAGAAAGAGAGAGAGCGAGAGAGCGAGAGAGAGAGAGAGAGAGAGAGAGATGCAGAGAGAGAGAGAGAGAGATGCAGAGAGAGAGAGAGACAGAGCGAGAGAGAGAGAAAGAGAGAGAGAAAGAGAGACAGAGAGAGAGAAAGCGACAGAGAGAAAGAGAGACAGAGAGAGAGAGCGACAGAGAGAGAGAGATGCAGAGAGAGATAAAGTCATAGTTTTATGACCCTAAAAGATGGAATACACAGCAAACTAAGTATCAGAGAGCGAGAGCGAGAGAGAGAGAGAGATTGAGAAAGAGAGAGAGAGAGATTGAGAAAGAGAGAGAGAGAGAGAGAGAGAGAGAGAGAGAGAGAGAGAGAGAGAGGGAGAGAGGGAGAGACGAAGAAAGAGAAAGAGAGAGAGGGTTTGGCTAAGCGCTAATAGCTTACCGTGAGCTCTGCCATGCATACCAAGAATTCTGGGGCAGGGCAGTTCTCCTTCATGTACCTGGCCTTCTCTGCCTCAGCCTCGACCGCCTCAGCCTCGAGCAAGCCGGCAGCGATCTGGAGCATCAAGCTCTGTACGGGGGAGGGGACAAATCACATCACATTACAGAGTTCAGCGGCCACATCTGCTTGTCTATGGGGTTGTCTATATCAATACGTATTCATATCACATAACTTGCCGGTCTCTAGATCTACAGAGCTTCAGGTGAAGTGATGTAGAAGTGATGTAGAAGTGATGTAGCAGTGATGTAGAAGTGATGTAGAAGTGATGTAGAGTGATGTAGAGTGATGTAGAACTGTAAGGGTTGGTTTCTACTCCTCAACTCCATTGATCAAACTAGCTCCTGCTGACCAAGAAGTCGACAAGGTCTACTACAGCGCGCGTATGTGTGTGTGTGTGTGTGTGTGTGTGTGTGTGTGTGTGTGTGTGTGTGTGTGTGTGTGTGTGTGTGTGTTTTGGGGTGGGGGGGGGGGGGGGCTAACACTGTCTGGATCACATAACATTTACCCCTTGACCCCTGAATATGACTACAATGTAAAGTCAGCATTAAAATCAGTCTGTGACGTCAAGCAGGTTGTTCTCTGTGTGGAACAGGAACATGTTCAATCTAAACCTGTGAAACTTTACAGGACATAAGGTCTTTATAGAACAGAGGGTCTTTATAGAACATGAGGGTCTTTATAGAACATGAGGGTCTTTATAGAACATGAAGGTCTTTATAGAACAGAAGGTCTTTATAGAACATGAAGGTCTTTATAGAATAGAAGGTCTTTATAGAATAGAAGGTCTTTATAGAACATGAGGGTCTTTATAGAATAGAAGGTCTTTATAGAATAGAAGGTCTTTATAGAACATGAGGGTCTTTATAGAATAGAAGGTCTTTATAGAATAGAAGGTCTTTATAGAACATGATGGTCTTTATAGAATAGAAGGTCTTTATAGAACATGAGGGTCTTTATAGAACATGAGGGTCTTTATAGAACAGAAGGTCTTTATAGAACAGAAGGTCTTTATAGAACATGAAGGTCTTTATAGAATAGAAGGTCTTTATAGAACATGAGGGTCTTTATAGAACATGAAGGTCTTTATAGAACAGAAGGTCTTTATAGAACATGAAGGTCTTTATAGAACAGAAGGTCTTTATAGAATAGAAGGTCTTTATAGAACATGAGGGTCTTTATAGAACATGAGGGTCTTTATAGAACAGAAGGTCTTTATAGAACAGAAGGTCTTTATAGAACATGAAGGTCTTTATAGAACAGAAGGTCTTTATAGAACAGAAGGTCTTTATAGAACATGAAGGTCTTTACAGAATAGAAGGTCTTTATAGAACATGAGGGTCTTTATAGAACATGAAGGTCTTTATAGAACAGAAGGTCTTTATAGAACATGAAGGTCTTTATAGAACAGAAGGTCTTTATAGAATAGAAGGTCTTTATAGAACATGAGGGTCTTTATAGAACATGAGGGTCTTTATAGAACAGAAGGTCTTTATAGAACAGAAGGTCTTTATAGAACATGAAGGTCTTTATAGAATAGAAGGTCTTTATAGAACATGAAGGTCTTTATAGAACAGAAGGTCTTTATAGAATAGAAGGTCTTTATAGAACATGAGGGTCTTTATAGAACATGAGGGTCTTTATAGAACAGAAGGTCTTTATAGAACAGAAGGTCTTTATAGAACATGAAGGTCTTTATAGAATAGAAGGTCTTTATAGAATAGAAGGTCTTTATAGAACATGAAGGTCTTTATAGAACAGAAGGTCTTTATAGAACATGAGGGTCTTTATAGAACATGATGGTCTTTATAGAACAGAAGGTCTTTATAGAACAGAAGGTCTTTATAGAACAGACGGTCTTTATAGAACAGAAGGTCTTTATAGAACAGAAGGTCTTTATAGAACAGAAGGTCTTTATAGAATAGAAGGTCTTTATAGAACATGAAGGTCTTTATAGAACAGAAGGTCTTTATAGAACAGAAGGTCTTTATAGAACAGAAGGTCTTTATAGAACATGAGGGTCTTTATAGAACATTATGGTCTTTATAGAACAGAAGGTCTTTATAGAACAGAAGGTCTTTATAGAACAGACGGTCTTTATAGAACAGAAGGTCTTTATAGAACAGAAGGTCTTTATAGAACATGAGGGTCTTTATAGAACAGAAGGTCTTTATAGAACAGAAGGTCTTTATAGAACAGAAGGTCTTTATAGAACATGAGGGTCTTTATAGAACAGACGGTCTTTATAGAACAGAAGGTCTTTATAGAACAGAAGGTCTTTATAGAACAGAAGGTCTTTATAGAACATGAAGGTCTTTATAGAACAGAAGGTCTTTATAGAACATGAGGGTGTCTTAGCTGTATATAAAACCCTTTTGGAATGAATGGTGCTCCTTACCTTCAGGTAGTTCCTACGGCTCGTTGTCATCTTTTTCCTGATTGGATAAAACAGATCAGGGTCATTTAAGGGAAATATACAAGGTGAAGCCACAGAGACAGGTACGTGACGATTAAACCATTTTAGGAATTCATTTTATTACATTACGGTAGGAATAATTGCAACACTATTGAGAATCATCATAGCATAGTATTAATCAGTTGTACTGCCTGGTGTTCTATGTGGAAAACATGTTCACAGACAGAATACAGTAGATGAATACAGTATAGTATATATATAATATATATATATAGTATACAGTATAGTATATATATATATATATATATAGTATATAGTATAGTGAAGTATATTTCTCTGTAAACTGAAAAACGTAAACTTACTCAGACATTTTGGCCGGTCCTTTTGTTTTACTTCCTGTGTCAAGAGATGAACAGTAAACAGTTTATTAATTTTGAGCTGTTGTTATTTTATGTCATTTGGTGGTGGGGAGGGGGGGGGTCGGGGCGGGGCGGGGCGGGGCGGGGCGGGGCGGGGGGGCGGGGCGGGGCGGGGGGGCGGGGCGGGGTGGGATGGGGGGGTCGGGGCGGGGCGGGGTGGGGCGGGGTAGAAACCAAAGATTTCAAGGTTGACCCAATGCAAGTCATGCGCTATTGCACATCAAAAAGAAATGCAACAGACATTAGATAATGACTGGTCAATAACTTTGATCAATAATTTGCTTGGATCAGTTTACCCAAATGTAACACAGCAGTCCAACGACATCAAGAGTATAATTCCTGCTGGTTAAAGAGGTGAGGGGTTGTTTCCTCTTCAATGAATGTCTTTTAATCTGTACAATATAACCCTTCCCAAGGCTGATAGCAAATCAACAAGACTCTCACTTCCTGAAATCTTTGGTCACGCAGGAGGAGTCCATAAGGAGTATGGCACCAAAATAGGTCCTTTCAGAAAATACAGCTGACATTCACAAAATGCATGTTCAGAATGTAGGAAAATACCCAATTGGATGTTCCATTGTATACAGTTGAATCTCAACTAATCTATTGGAATAACATCAGACAATCCATAAGCCATTTGAAGTAAACCGTGAAACTACAACATAAATTCAAGTTTACAATTATAAGACATACAGCAACAATCCACCTCTACCCTGCCAAAGGTATATCTCTAAACAAACCTCAGTCCTTTTTTACAGAGCTTATAAACCAGCAACTGGGCAAATAGAGCCACAAGAGCCTTTAACACCACATTCACTCTGAACTACAGAGAAAACAACAGCTGAAAACCAGGCCTTGGATGTATCTCTTCCAACACTTGTCTGTCTAAAACACACAGACAAACACCTGTGAATATCCGAATGCCTCAACCCACGTTGCCTCTTGAGAAAGAATAGAATTTTCTATTCTATTCTGAAAGCATTCTAAACTATCAGAGCTCACACACCACATGCAATCTGGTCCAAAAGTCACATCTATTCCCACATGGGATGGACCACACACAATCTGGTACAAAAGTCACATCAATTCCCACATGGGATAGACCACACACAATCTGGTCCAAAAGTCACATCTATTCCCACATGGGACGGACCACACCCACTCTGGTACCAATAGATGAATAAATGAACATACAGCACATTCGTTACAGACGGAGCAGAGAGGAAGGAAGAACATCTCACCTATAAACCCAGTGAAGGTACACGTAAATGATGTGGTGATGAGAGCTACAGGCAAGACAGAGACAGGAACAGATTTGTAAGGTATATACTCTGTTTCCTGAAAGCTCAGCAGAAAAGCAAAAAGGCAAGGTTCTCTTTATGGGAGTGGGGCCAGGGCAGGCAGGGCCAATGGGACAGTTAGTTCCTGAAAGGTTCTCTTTATGGGAGTGGGGCCAGGCCAGGCAGGGCCAATGGGACAGTTAGTTCCTGAAATACCTCCGCATTCGTAAATCATCTGCCATCAACGTTTCTGCTAAGTGTTTAGTTAAAATATTCCTGACATTAGATTTGGCATGAAATAATCCTGATTTTAGATTTGATTTAAAGTAATCCTGATTTTAGATTTGATTTAAAGTAATCCTGATTTTAGATTTGATTTAAAGTAATCCTGATTTTAGATTTGATTTAAAGTAATCCTGATTTTAGATTTGATTTAAAGTAATCCTGATTTTAGATGTGATTTAAAATATTCCTGATTTTAGATTTGATTTAAAGTAATCCTGATTTTAGATTTGATTTAAAATATTCCTGATTTTAGATTTGACTTAATCCTGATTTTTGGTGAAGGGAGGACCCACTATGCGTTACCTCATAACTCTGCGTTACCTCATAACTCTGAGTTACCTCATAACTCTGTGTTACCTCATAACTCTGAATGTGTTTGAAATCCGTCAAGCTCTCTTACTGCTACTGGATAAATTAGACAATGACTCCGGTTGCCGCTGGTTTCATGTCTGTTATACGGAACTCAAGGAACAATCAGCAGGTCACTTGATTAGTTTGTAAAATGTCTCCCTGTCAATTGATAGAATTAGATACTTCTAATTAATTCATAACTCTGTGTGATTGGTCAAATTTATTTTTTAATTAATAATTGGTAAACTATAAAGATATTATTGTCAGAGAGTGTCTTGACTCCTTAAAAAGGCAGACTGACTGTGACGAGAAGAGAAGCCGAGGGTAAGAAAGAGAAGGACCCCTCTGAACTGTCATGACCCAGAGGTCACACACATGGTGTGATCAATTACCCACCCACAGAGTCAGTCTCCAGTATCAACCACAGTGTCAGCCTCCAGGATCCAACCAACATGTCAGCCTCCAGTACCAACCAACATGTCAGCCTCCAGTACCAACCACCATGTCAGCCTCCAGTACCCAACCACCATGTCAGCCTCCAGTATCAACCAAAGTTTCAGCCTCCAGTATCAACCAACGTGTCAGCCTCCAGTACCAACCGCCATGTCAGCCTCCAGTACCAACCACCATGTCAGCCTCCAGTACCAACCACTGTGTCAGCCTCCAGTACCCAACCACCATGTCAGCCTCCAGTACCAACCACTGTGTCAGCCTCCAGTACCCAACCACCATGTCAGCCTCCAGTACCAACCACCATGTCAGCCTCCAGTATCAACCAACATGTCAGCCTCCAGTACCAACCAACATGTTAGCCTCCAGTACCAACCAACATGTCAGCCTCCAGTACCAACCAACATGTCAGCCTCCAGGATCCAACCAACATGTCAGCCTCCAGGATCCAACCACCATGTCAGCCTCCAGGATCCAACCACCATGTCAGCCTCCAGGATCCAACCAGCATGTCAGCCTCCAGGATCCAACCAGCATGTCAGCCTCCAGGATTCAACCAACATGTCAGCCTCCAGTGTCAACCAACATGTCAGCCTCCAGTATCAACCAACGTGTCAGCCTCCAGTACCCAACCACCATATCAGCCTCCAGGATCCAACCAACATGTCAGCATCCAGTACCCACCACTGTGTCAGCCGCCAGTACCCAACCTCCATGTCAGCCTCCAGTGTCAACCAACGTGTCAGCCTCCAGTACCCAACCACCATGTCAGCCTCCAGTACCAACCACTGTTTCAGCCTCCAGTACCCAACCAACATGTCAGCCTCCAGTACCCAACCACCATTTCAGCCTCCAATATCAACCACCATGTCAGCCTCCAGTACCAACCAACATGTCAGCCTCCAGGATCCAACCACCATGTCAGCCTCCAGTATCAACAGACGTGTCAGCCTCCAGTATCAACCAACGTGTCAGCCTCCAGTATCAACCAAGGTGTCAGCCTCCAGGATCCAACCACCATGTCAGCCTCCAGTACCAACCACCATGTCAGCCTCCAGTACCAACCACCATGTCAGCCTCCAGGATCCAACCAACATGTCAGCCTCCAGGATCCAACCACCAAGTCAGCCTCCAGGATCCAACCAACATGTCAGCCTCCAGGATCCAACCAACATGTTAGTCTCCAGTATCCAACCAACATGTCAGCCTCCAGGATCCAACCACCATGTCAGCCTCCAGTACCAACCACCATGTCAGCCTCCAGGATCCAACCAACATGTCAGCCTCCAGGATCCAACCACCAAGTCAGCCTCCAGGATCCAACCAACATGTCAGCCTCCAGTATCAACCAAGGTGTCAGCCTCCAGTATCAACCAACGTGTCAGCCTCCAGTAACAACCAACGTGTCAGCCTCCAGTATCAACCAACATGTCAGCCTCCAGTATCCAACTACCATGTCAGCCTCTTCCTAACCCCAGTTTCCAACCACCATGTCACTTCCTCCTAACCCCAGTATCCAACCACCATGTCAGCCTCCTCCTAACCCCAGTATCCAACCACCATGTCAGCCTCCTCCTAACCCCAGTATCCAACCACCATGTCAGCCTCCTCCTAACCCCAGTATCCAACCACCATGTCAGCCTCCTCCTAACCCCAGTATCCAACCACCATGTCAGCCTCCTAACCCCAGTATCCAACCACCATGTCAGCCTCCTCCTAACCCCAGTATCCAACCATCATGTCAGCCTCCTCCTAACCCCAGTATCCAACCATCATGTCAGCCTCCTCCTAACCCCAGTATCCAACCACCATGTCAGCCTCCTCCTAAACCCAGTATCCAACCATCATGTCAGCCTCCTAACCCCAGTATCCAACCACCATGTCAGCCTCCTCCTAACCCCAGTATCCAACCATCATGTCAGCCTCATCCTAACCCCAGTATCCGACCATCATGTCAGCCTCCTCCTAACCCCAGTATCCAACCATCATGTCTCGTCCTCCTAACCCCAGTATCCAACCATCATGTCAGCCTCCTCCTAACCCCAGTATCCAACCATCATGTCAGCTTCCTCCTAACCCCAGTATCCAACCACCATGTCAGCCTCCTCCTAAACCCAGTATCCAACCATCATGTCAGCCTCCTAACCCCAGTATCCAACCACCATGTCAGCCTCCTCCTAACCCCAGTATCCAACCATCATGTCAGCCTCCTCCTAACCCCAGTATCCAACCATCATGTCAGCCTCCTCCTAACCCCAGTATCCAACCATCATGTCAGCCTCCTCCTAACCCCAGTATCCAACCACCATGTCAGCCTCCTAACCCCAGTATCCAACCACCATGTCAGCCTCCTCCTAACCCCAGTATCCAACCATCATGTCAGCCTCCTCCTAACCCCAGTATCCAACCACCATGTCAGCCTCCTCCTAACCCCAGTATCCAACCATCATGTCAGCCTCCTCCTAACCCCAGTATCCAACCACCATGTCAGCCTCCTCCTAACCCCAGTATCCAACCATCATGTCAGCCTCCTCCTAACCCCAGTATCCAACCACCATGTCAGCCTCATCCTAACCCCAGTATCCAACCATCATGTCAGCCTCCTCCTAACCCCAGTATCCAACCACCATGTCAGCCTCCTCCTAACCCCAGTATCCAACCATCATGTCTCATCCTCCTAACCCCAGTATCCAACCATCATGTCAGCCTCCTCCTAACCCCAGTATCCAACCATCATGTCAGCCTCCTCCTAACCCCAGTATCCAACCACCATGTCAGCCTCCTCCTAACCCCAGTATCCAACAATCATGTCAGCCTCCTCCTAACCCCAGTATCCAACCACCATGTCAGCCTCCTCCTAACCCCAGTATCCAACCATCATGTCAGCCTCCTCCTAACCCCAGTATCCAACCACCATGTCAGCCTCCTCCTAACCCCAGTATCCAACCATCATGTCAGCCTCATCCTAACCCCAGTATCCGACCATCATGTCAGCCTCCTAACCTCAGTATCCAACCACCATGTCAGCCTCCTCCTAACCCCAGTATCCAACCATCATGTCAGCCTCATCCTAACCCCAGTATCCGACCATCATGTCAGCCTCCTCCTAACCCCAGTATCCAACCATCATGTCTCGTCCTCCTAACCCCAGTATCCAACCATCATGTCAGCCTCCTCCTAACCCCAGTATCCAACCACCATGTCAGCCTCCTCCTAACCCCAGTATCCAACCATCATGTCAGCCTCCTCCTAACCCCAGTATCCAACCACCATGTCAGCCTCCTCCTAACCCCAGTATCCAACCATCATGTCAGCCTCATCCTAACCCCAGTATCCAACCATCATGTCAGCCTCCTAACCCCAGTATCAAACCACCATGTCAGCCTCCTCCTAACCCCAGTATCCAACCATCATGTCAGCCTCATCCTAACCCCAGTATCCGACCATCATGTCAGCCTCCTCCTAACCCCAGTATCCAACCATCATGTCTCGTCCTCCTAACCCCAGTATCCAACCATCATGTCAGCCTCCTCCTAACCCCAGTATCCAACCATCATGTCAGCCTCCTCCTAACCCCAGTATCCAACCACCATGTCAGCCTCCTCCTAAACCCAGTATCCAACCATCATGTCAGCCTCCTAACCCCAGTATCCAACCACCATGTCAGCCTCCTCCTAACCCCAGTATCCAACCATCATGTCAGCCTCCTCCTAACCCCAGTATCCAACCATCATGTCAGCCTCCTCCTAACCCCAGTATCCAACCATCATGTCAGCCTCCTCCTAACCCCAGTATCCAACCACCATGTCAGCCTCCTAACCCCAGTATCCAACCACCATGTCAGCCTCCTCCTAACCCCAGTATCCAACCACCATGTCAGCCTCCTCCTAACCCCAGTATCCAACCACCATGTCAGCCTCCTCCTAACCCCAGTATCCAACCATCATGTCTCATCCTCCTAACCCCAGTATCCAACCATCATGTCAGCCTCCTCCTAACCCCAGTATCCAACCATCATGTCAGCCTCCTCCTAACCCCAGTATCCAACCACCATGTCAGCCTCCTCCTAACCCCAGTATCCAACCATCATGTCAGCCTCCTCCTAACCCCAGTATCCAACCACCATGTCAGCCTCCTCCTAACCCCAGTATCCAACCATCATGTCAGCCTCCTCCTAACCCCAGTATCCAACCACCATGTCAGCCTCCTCCTAACCCCAGTATCCAACCACCATGTCAGCCTCCTCCTAACCCCAGTATCCAACCATCATGTCAGCCTCCTCCTAACCCCAGTATCCAACCATCATGTCAGCCTCCTCCTAACCCCAGTATCCAACCACCATGTCAGCCTCCTAACCCCAGTATCCAACCACCATGTCAGCCTCCTCCTAACCCCAGTATCCAACCACCATGTCAGCCTCCTCCTAACCCCAGTATCCAACCACCATGTCAGCCTCCTCCTAACCCCAGTATCCAACCATCATGTATCCAACCATCATGTCAGCCTCCTCCTAACCCCAGTATCCAACCACCATGTCAGCCTCCTCCTAACCCCAGTATCCAACCATCATGTCCTCCTAACCCCAGTATCCAACCATCATGTCAGCCTCCTCCTAACCCCAGTATCCAACCATCATGTCAGCCTCCTCCTAACCCCAGTATCCAACCACCATGTCAGCCTCCTCCTAACCCCAGTATCCAACCATCATGTCAGCCTCCTCCTAACCCCAGTATCCAACCACCATGTCAGCCTCCTCCTAACCCCAATCCCCATCATGTCAGCCTCCTCCTAACCATCCAACCACCATGTCAGCCTCCTCCTAACCCCAGTATCCAACCACCATGTCAGCCTCCTCCTAACCCCAGTATCCAACCATCATGTCAGCCTCCTCCTAACCCCAGTATCCAACCATCATGTCAGCCTCCTAACCCCAGTATCCAACCATCATGTCAGCCTCCTCCTAACCCCAGTATCCAACCACCATGTCAGCCTCCTCCTAACCCCAGTATCCAACCATCATGTCAGCCTCCTCCTAACCCCAGTCAGTATCCAACCCATGTCCTCCTCCAACCATCATGTCAGCCTCCTCCTAACCCCAGTATCCAACCACCATGTCAGCCTCCTCCTAACCCCAGTATCCAACCATCATGTCAGCCTCCTCCTAACCCCAGTATCCAACCATCATGTCAGCCTCCTCCTAACCCCAGTATCCAACCACCATGTCAGCCTCCTCCTAACCCCAGTATCCAACCATCATGTCAGCCTCCTCCTAACCCCAGTATCCAACCATCATGTCAGCCTCCTCCTAACCCCAGTATCCAACCACCATGTCAGCCTCCTCCTAACCCCAGTATCCAACCATCATGTCAGCCTCCTCCTAACCCCAGTATCCAACCATCATGTCAGCCTCCTCCTAACCCCAGTATCCAACCACCATGTCAGCCTCCTCCTAACCCCAGTATCCAACCATCATGTCAGCCTCCTCCTAACCCCAGTATCCAACCACCATGTCAGCCTCCTCCTAACCCCAGTATCCAACCATCATGTCAGCCTCCTCCTAACCCCAGTATCCAACCACCATGTCAGCCTCCTCCTAACCCCAGTATCCAACCATCATGTCAGCCTCCTCCTAACCCCAGTATCCAACTACCATCATTTCTCCATCTTACTGAAACAAACATCTGCTTCAAATTCAAAGGAAAGGTTACATAAAATTTAGTCTAGATAAAATGAGAGCTATGTGTGGCTGACATAAATGACATATATAGGCTGATCTGACTGACATATATAGGCTGACATTAATGACATATATAGGCTGATCTAACTGACATATATAGGCTGATCTGACTGACATTTATCGGCTGACATTAATGACATATATAGACTGACATTAATGACATATATAGGCTGATCTGACTGACATATATAGGCTGACATAACTGACATATATAGGCTGATCTGACTAACATATATAGGCTGACATAACTGACATATATTGGCTGATATAACTGACATATATAGGCTGACATAACTGACATATATAGGCTGATATGACTGACATATATAGGCTGATCTGACTGACATATATAGACTGACATAACTGACATATATAGGCTGATATAACTGACATATATAGGCTGATATAACTGACATATATAGGCTGATCTGACTGACATATATAGGCTGACATAACTGACATATATAGGTTGATCTGACTGACATATATAGGCTGACACAACTGACATTTATATCCCTCTAGTGGTGTGGGGGCTGTGCTTTGGCAAAGTGGGTGGGGTTATATCCTTCCTGTTTGGCCCTGTTTGGCACTGTCCGGGGGTGTCCTCGGATGGGGCCACAGTGTCTCCTGACCCCTCCTGTCTCAGCCTCCAGTATTTATGCTGCAGTAGTTTATGTGTCGGGGGGCTAGGGTCAGTTTGTTATATCTGGAGTACTTCTCCTGTCCTATTCGGTGTCCTGTGTGAATCTAAGTGTGCGTTCTCTAATTCTCTCCTTCTCTCTTTCTTTCTCTCTCTCGGAGGACCTGAGCCCTAGGACCATGCCCCAGGACTACCTGACATGATGACTCCTTGCTGTCCCCAGTCCACCTGGCCGTGCTGCTGCTCCAGTTTCAACTGACCTGAGCCCTAGGACCATGCCCCAGGACTTCCTGACATGATGACTCCTTGCTGTCCCCAGTCCACCTGACCGTGCTGCTGCTCCAGTTTCAACTGTTCTGCCTTATTATTATTCGACCATGCTGGTCATTTATGAACATTTGAACATCTTGGCCATGTTCTGTTATAATCTCCACCCGGCACAGCCAGAAGAGGACTGGCCACCCCACATAGCCTGGTTCCTCTCTAGGTTTCTTCCTAGGTTTTGGCCTTTCTAGGGAGTTTTTCCTTGCCACCGTGCTTCTACACCTGCATTGCTTGCTGTTTGGGGTTTTAGGCTGGGTTTCTGTACAGCACTTTGAGATATCAGCTGATGTACGAAGGGCTATATAAATCAATTTGATTTGAAATTTGATTTGATATATAGGCTGACATAACTGACCTAAATCAGGAGGTTTGCGTATGCTGATATTAACTATGGGTAGTAGGAAGTTACAGCATAATTTTTAGTCACAATAAATGTGATGTCACCACACTCCACACCCACCTCTACTCTCCTCCCTTCTTCTCTCCCTGTTCTCCTCCCTCCTCTCCCTGTTCTCCTCCCTCCTTCTTTCCCTGTCCTCCTCCCTCCTTCTCTCCTAGTTCTCCTCCCTCCTCTCCCTGTTCTCCTCCCTTCTTCTCTCCCTGTTCTCCTCCCTCCTTCTCTCCTAGTTCTCCTCCCTCCTCTCGCTGTTCTCCTCCCTTCTTCTCTCCCTGTTCTCCTCCCTTCTTCTCTCCCTGTTCTCCTCCCTTCTTCTCTCCCTGTTCTCCTCCCTTCTTCTTTCCCTGTCCTCCTCCCTCCTCTCCTAGTTCTCCTCCCTCCTCTCCTAGTTATCCTCCCTCCTCTTCTAGTTCTCCTCCCTCCTCTCCTAGTTCTCCTCCCTCCTGTCTGCTCCAGTTGGCTCTCAGATCCAGAGTCCAGACAAGTCACACCACGTTGTCTTCACCACTTGCTCCTCAGTTATTAGTCTTCAACATTTTCAACCTCAAGCTAACCTGTAAAGAGGAAGAGAAAGTACTGATTGGATATCAAAGTAGTCATGATAGTATTTAGTCATTGGAAATGTACTATATAGGTAATATTGACTTATCTAAAAAAATAAACATGTTTTTATTGTTGAAGAATACATTTTACATTAAGTATTTTGTATGAAAAAGTAGGATCTGATTGTCTTGGTGTAACCTATGGTTCACTGTGTTCTCAAACACCATATTATGTTGAGTAATAGAAACTTATGGTAACATCTGGTACTGTTATACATCTGGCAACATCTGGTACTGTTATTCAGAGATTACCACCTGAACTCTAAACTATTCCATGCTGGCATCATCAATTCAATAAAATAATCCCCCAAAATCAGAATTCCATAATGTGGTTTGGGATTATGTCCACCTCATTCCTGATAGAAAGTTTCCCTTTGACTACAAAATATTTCAAAGCAGACATAGGTGATGCTATAACAGCTGTGGGAAATTCAATTATCTCTTGTAGCAGAAAGCCATACACAAAATAAATCGTGTTTTTTTTTCAGCAAATCATTTATTTTCAGAAATTGAATTGGAACAAAATTACTTAACAGAACTACAGATTGTTTTGATTACACACATTAACACCTGTCACAGCAGTCCTAGAGTGATGGAACTATCTCTTAGATACCATAACAATTCATTAACACCTGTCACAACAGTCCTAGAGTGATGGAACTACCTCTTAGATACCATAACAATTCATTAACACCTGTCACAACAGTCCTAGAGTGATGGAACTACCTCTTAGATCCCATAACAATCCATTAACACCTGTCACAACAGTCCTAGAGAGATGGAACTACCTCTTAGATACCATAAAAAATAATTAACATCTGATTACAACAGTCCTAGAGAGATGGAACTACCTCTTAGATCCCATAACAATCCATTAACACCTGTCACAACAGTCCTAGAGAGATGGATCTACCTCTTAGATACCATAACAATTCATTAACATCTGTTTACAACAGTCCTAGAGAGATGGAACTACCTCTTAGATACCATAACAATTCATTAACACCTGTTTACAACAGTCCCAGGGAGATGGAACTACCTCTTAGATATCATAACAATTCATTAACATCTGTTTACAACAGTCCCAGTGAGATGGAATTACCTCTTAGATACCATAACTATTCATTAACACCTGTCACAACAGTCCTAGAGAGATGGAACTACATCTTAGATGAATTTAGCCAGAGACGAAAAACAAACAAACAAACAAACGAGTAGTAACTGTATAACTTCGTAACCAAAGGCAGAAGGTTGTTCAAGCCGTCACAAACATCTTCCTGTCTGGAACTCCAGGAACATCTACTCCTTAGCAGTCTCAAACATCTTCCTGTCTGGAACTCCAGGAACATCTACTCCTTAGCAGTCTCAAACATCTTCTTTCTGTCTGATTTGTCTTCGATGTTCTTACGCCAGTCGCCCACAGATTCTTTGTCCTGAGGGGGGAAGAGAAGCAGATCAAATATAGTAGTCGTGTAGTAGTCGTATAGTTGTTGTGTTGGATCCATGTATGTTTGTTTCTTTGTGCATTTGAGTAATACAACAATTAATCCCAAATAAAAAAAACAACGACTCAGAATCATCCACATTAGAGTGCTGGGGTGAAATACAGTGTTTACACTATAGCAGTAGTTTCACCACTTGTTAATGTATCAGATTACACTCACATTATTTGTAATATAACATTTGGTGTCAGCAGTGGGATCCTCTTGAACGCTCATACAACGAACTCAACTGATTTTAAGTTATAGTATTTGGAAGCAACCCTACCTCTTC